>NC_142801.1:71450984-71619318 GCF_049724085.1 Artemia sp. Qi Xiang Cuo | reverse complement strand
ACATCCCAAATCATAATTTTCTGACAACGCATACCTATGAAAGGCTAAGAAATCCAGCTCAGAAAAGTCGAAAATAGCAAACTACACATCCCAAATCATAGGTTTCAGACACCACACACCTATGAAAGACTAAGAAATCCAACTCAGAAAAGTCAAAAATAGCAAACTACATATCCCAAATCATCAGTTTCACTCAACACACACCAACGAAAGGCTAAGAAACCTAGATCATAAAAGCCTGAAATAGCAAACTACTCAACCCAAACTATTGGTTTCAGACAACATACACCTAGGAAATACTATGAAAACTTAGCTAAGAAAAGCCTGAAGTAGCAAACTACACATCCCAAATCATAGGTTTCAGACAACACACATCAACGAAAGACGGGTGCACGGGGAGAGCCTTTGAGGGTTTGTGGGTCCCTTGAGGGTCGGTGGTCCTTTGGGAGCTCGGGGGGACCTTTGGGGGCCGGGGGATGGGCTTTGGGGGTCCGGGGATGGCATTTGGGGGTCTGGGTGGGCCTTTGGGGCGTCGGAAGGGCCTTTGGGTGCCTGGGGGACATTTAGGGACCGGTGGAGGGCCTTTGGGGGTCCGGAGAGGCAGTTGGGGACCGGTGGAGGGCCTTTGGGACCCCGTTGGTCCTTTGGGAGCTCGATGGGCCTTTGGGGATCGGAGGAGGACCTTTGGGGCACCGGGTGGGCCTTTGGGGCACATGGAGGGCCTTTGGGGGTCCGGTGGGGCAGTTGGGGACCGGTGGAGGGCCTTTGGGACCCCGTTGGTCCTTTGGGAGCTTGATGGGCCTTTGGGGACCGGAGGTGGGCCTTTGGGGGCACAGGGTGGGCCTTTGGAGCACTGGGTTGGCCTTTGGGGGGGGGGGGGTACAGTTGGGGCCTGGGAGGCCTTTGAGGACCGGGGGCTTCCTTCGGGGTTGGGGTAGGAGGATTAGAATCCTTTGGGGTTGGGTTAGAGGACCTCACAACACTGTTCAAATGAAACTAGTGTATTATAACGACCACAGAGTTTCACCATTAAATTCTCTTCTAAAATCTCTTCAAAAATCTGCTTTTAAAATGTCTCTATCTGTTTCGCCGAAATAGTTCCATAACCTGTCTAAAACGGTTTCGCCCAAATAATCCCTAAACGCAAATTCAGCGTGTTCCTTTGTTATTGGCATCTCTGCGCTAACGCATTTCAAATTAATAGGAAACCTTTTCGCGCGCTAAAACAATTCATCGCTAAGATGTTTCTTGCCTAATTGTTTCCATGGCCTTTGGTTATTAATATCCTTTGGAGTTCGACCAAAAGAACTGTTCCCGAGGCAAAGACATTAATGATTTGGATCTGTTCCTGGAGAATCGTTTCTAGGCGAAAATTTTTAAAGTCTGACAGATGATGTCATTGATTGATTGATCTGTCAAGAAAGGGGAAATTAATTTGTTGTTTCTAAGGGGAATTATTGATTCACGATAGGTGGATTGAGGTCGACAGCACAGGTGTTCTGACTCGTGACAGCACCACGTGGTTTATGGTTTTCTCAGTGAGAAAGTTCCTGTTTTTTCAAATTCTCACTGACAAAAACCATAAAAACATACAAAAATGTGAGAAAGTTCCTGTTTTTCAAATTCTCACTGAGAAAACCATAAAACAGACATGAATTGCTGTTGACATACATAAATGTGACAAAGTCCCTGTTTTTCAAATTCTCACTGACAAAAACCATTAAATATCCATTAAGAACATCAAATACATCGAAAAACACACATACCCATCCTAGAAAACATACATAAATGTGACAAAATTCCTGATTTTCAAATTCTCATTGACAAAAACCATAAACCACGTGTCTCTCGTGTCAGTATATGATGTTAAAAAAAAGTTGTAGGTGGCAGCAGGGGTAGCACATGGGGCTCAATAAGGCATCTCTACTAGTAGAAAAGAGCAATTTATGTGTAAATCTTGCCCCCCCCCCTCCGTGCAAATACTTTCTTCTCGTGAAAGATCCTCCAAAAAAAACCCACGCAAAAAAAAAAAAAATATATATATATATATATATATATATATATATATATATATATATATATATATATATAAAAAAAAAAAAAAAAAAAAAAAAAAAAAATATATATATATATATATATATATATATATATATATATATATATATATATATATATATATATATATATATATATATATATATATATATATATATATATATATATATATATATATATATATATATATATATATATATATATATATATATATATATATATATATATATATATATATATATATAATATGTTGAAACTTTAGAATAAACAGTGAAGGGTTGGGGATGGTAGGATGATCTCGGTTCGTTACAATTTTCAACGTCTCTTTTTAAGCTTCAGTTGAAAGCAATTAGTTCAATATGTGAGGAATCCAGTACAATATTCAAAATTATGCCAGTTATTATTTACAATGTTCTGTTTGTTTTAGTTTTGATGTGTATACCCATTGGGGTTTCTTTTTCTTTTTAGGAGTCAATTCATCCGATCCTTGGCTAAATTCTTATATGCATTTTGCTCCTAACCTGCTTCTAAACTGTATGCACCTTGCTCCTATCTCCTAGCCTGCACTTTAAATATCATGAGGAGGGGATTACGTGGTAGGACCTTTCCCTGGAGAATTTTTCCTTGGGGGAAGGGACATTTCTATTAAGGGGGCATCGGATTTTCCCAGAATTATTAAAAAAACAATCAGAAATTAAAAAAATTAAAAACACAAGTTTTTTAAACTGAAAGCAAGGAGCATCATTAAAACGAGCAGAAATTTACGTATATGATGGGGTTTGCCCCCTAGTCATTACCCCGCTCTTTACGCTAAAGTTTTTCTTAATACTTTCAGAAGCGCTATCTATTCTAATTAAACGGCCTTTGTGATTCAGGGATTTGCGATTCGAACAAAATTCGAAGTTTAGCGTAAAGAGCAAGGTATTGACCAGGGGCGAACCCCCTCATATAGGTAATTATTTCTGTTCGTTTTAAGTTTAAATGTTGCTCCTTAATTTCAATTTAAAAAACTTGTTTGTTTTTTTATTTAATTTTTTCAAAGTTACCCTCTCCGCCGAGTTAACGTCAGTAAACTCCTTTATTTTGTAATTGTTACCGTATAGCAATGACATATCAAAGCCAATTCGCAGTTTTTATTTCTCAAATTCCCTCTCTTGTAAATTATAAACTCTGAAATAAACACCTCGAAATAAACTCCTTTATATTGTAATTGTTACCGTCAAGGCCTGTCCAAGGGGGGAGGGGGTATCGGGCATGCCCCCTCCCTCTAAATGCTTGTCTGACTCATAAAAACGTAACAAAAATGAATATAGGCAACAAAAATTTTTGTGTGTTTTTTTTTGTCTACCCCCCCCCCCGAAAAAAATCCTGGATACGGCCCTGGTGTATTGCAGTAACACATCGAAGCCAAATCGCAGGTTTTATTCCTCAAATTCCCCCTCTTGTAGATTGTTGTCACATTTTTTTTTCTTAGTATGCAATTACCTTTTCCTTACCTTTCTCAAATTTTTAAACCTTACAAAAGAAAATCCTGTTTAAAATATGAATCCATATTGTTATTAATAATGCAAATATTTTTTAGCGACAATTTTAACAACAGCCTTGACAAAATAAGCTTTGACTGAAATAGGGGGAAGGTGCTAGTTATTTCATAACATAGCAAGTTCTTATGCAATACGGTGTTGGCAACAAAACTTAAATGCTTTTTCTTTGGAGGGAGAGGTCTTTCAGAAAATTGGCTCTAGTAGTAACAAGGAATACAGTCTAAGCTTTTGATATTAGAGGAAATTAAATAAAAAAAAACAGGTTTTTTAACTGAAAGTAAGAAACAACATTAAAACTTAAAACGAACGGAAATTATTACATATATGAGGGGGTGGTCCCCTCTAAGTACTTCAGTCTTTACGCTAATGTTTAACTTTGTGTTCCAATTATTTAAGAATGACTCCTGATACACAAGGACCGTTTAATTAAACAATAAGCTTTTTACAAATTCAAAAAACACTTCAACGTAAAGAGCAAGGTGTTGAGGAAGAGGCAATCCCCCCTCATATACGTAATAATTTCTGTTCGTTTTAAGTTCTAATGTTGCTCCTTATTTTCATTTGAAAAAACTTGTTTGTTTTAATTAATTTCTGATATTTTTTCAATTAATGCTGGAGAATTCAGCTCCCCTCTCATGGAAAATGCCCTTACTACGCGAAAACTCCTCCATGGAAAGATCCTCCCACGTAAGCACCCCCACCAGACCCCCCCCCCCCCGGAAATATCCTTATACTTCCCAATAGCCAGTTCTAGATGTAAGCAATGGGCAAAGTTCATAACTTACTACCCTTCCCCAGGGCCTATAAGGGATCAAGTCATCCTCAAAGACATAGCTATTAGGTCTTTCGACCATGCTGAAGAAAATCGCTATCTCAAAATTTTTATCGGACAATTTCGGGTAAAAAAGCGGGTGAAAGGAGGGGGTTGCTTCCCTCTAACGTTTTTGGTAACCTAAAAAGGGCACTAGAACTTTTGATTTCCAATCAAATGAGCCCTCTCCGGATCTTATAGGATCACTGGTCGGTACGATCAGCCCTGGGAAAAAATAAATAAAATAAAATAAACACGCATCGGTGATCTTGCTTCTGGCAAAAAAAATTCAAAATTCCACATTTTTGTACATAGGAGCTTGAAACCTTAACAGTAAGTATCTCTGATACTCTGAATCTCATGGTGTAATTTTCACTAAGATCACTTGATTTCTTATTGGTGTTGCCCCCCTTTTTCAAAATAAGGCAAATTTTCTCAGGCTCGTAACTTTTGATGGGTAGGCTAACATAAAAATGCATGGATTTTGTACATTTTGAATAAGCATCAAGATTCGATTCTTTTGATATATCTATTATTATCAAGATCCTGTTTCTTAGCGTTTCGGTTACTATTGAGCCGATTCACTCATTACTTATAATTCGTTACCACGAACTGTTTGAAAGAGGAATGTAGAGTTGTTCCTTTAGTTAACTTCTCAACTTCTTATAATACTTTTGTTTTATAATCCCTGCTGCTATAATTTCATGTTTGTTTTTTAACTCTGGCATTAAGACAAATTTTTTAGATGATATAATCTAAAACAGGTAGGGATGCTGGATTTTTTTTCAGGGGGTCCAATAATGAAAGAATTCTTATTTGTTAATTTCAGTAAGATTGGCCTAGAAATTTAGATAGAATAGAAGTTTCAGGGGGCCAACTCCCAAGGTCGTAAATTTTACGAGATGTCTAAAAAAAAACTAAAAAAAAAAACTAAGTCTAAGTCTAAGTTCAAGTCTAAAAAAAACTTGATCTGACTTCCCTCTGACCAAGATACTCGCTTTAGTCTCGGTTCTTATTAACGAAACAATTTCCAGACATAAGGACACAAATTTTCGCTGTATTTGGGTGAGTTAAAATAAAATAAGATCAGTAACTGTTTAAAAAAAAAAAAAAATTAGAAGCCTTTCTCTTCATAAAATATTGCAAATATTAAATTTTAATTGTAAAAGAGTGAATCTAGTTTACAAAAGAGCACACTTGAAGCAAGAACCAGTATCCTAGTTACATAGTCCCTTCTTAATAGCATTATCCCTTATGTAGTTCACATTTTTCACACAATTCCTTTTCTTTCAGAGTTTGCCGCTAGCTACACTTTGGGGTGTTGCGGCTGCTAAAAGGTGACCGTTTCCTTTTTTCCTGGCGCTCTGGAACTAGGAAGACTGAGGTTCACAAGAAACACTTCTCAGTTGCCTGGAAACCTGGGACCAGTAAGCATCTTCCTTTTAAAACACATATCAGGATAGAAATTGGATCTCTGTTGACAAGTAAGTTACTCAAACCAGGTAGCGGACACAGCTATTTTACAGTAAACACACTCAATTGTAACAGATCCATTACGAATACGAACTCGTTAGTCTTACGTAGGCAGATATCCCCACAACTCTGTATTTTCTTCCTTCATTCCACTGTTTTTAATCATTGTATTTATGTGTATATTTCAAAGCTGGTAAATTCTTATGCAATATTGACACAAATAAGCATAATAAATAAGCTAATACAAATAAATAAAAGGTAATCCGAACCTTTAAGCCATTTACAATGAAATTGCTTATTGCTACTATATATAATATTTATTTATTATAACTTTTATGATGGATATGTTTTATTTTAATATATTATAACAGAGAAAATGTTTCAATTATAATATCTTCCTTAATAGATATATATTATGATAATTATTTGTTGTGATTTGTTATCACAGGTACTTTATTCAGGTAACGAGCACAAACTCTTTAGTCCTAAATAAAAGACTTTTCTCCTTCATTCTGACATTTTTAAGTTTAATCATCCACCAAAGACTCCCAAAGGTTTTGTCCCAGCCCTCAAAACCCCCTAATCCCCCTGGATACGACCTTGTGCCCTATTTATTATACACGTGCCAGATAGTCTCAATCTTTATCGTTCATACAGGAGCTGTGGCATCTTATCGCTAAGCTATATCCTCAAACCACAGAGAGATAGTATATTTGTAAAAAATGGTGTGACTCCAAAATTTGTCCTTCTTTTTACTGGTTTACATTTGTTATAAAAAAACAATTAGGTTTGCATTCTTCGATGAGCCATAGTAAGATTAGGTAAATACAAAAATAGGTAAAAAAAAAACCAGTAAAAATGTTGTGACTCAAAACCTTTTCTTCTTTTTACGGGTTTAAATTTTTTATAAAAAGAAAAAATCAGGTTTGCTTTCTTGGCTTGAAATGCGCCACAGCAAGATTAGGTAAATACAACAACGGGTAAAAAAAACTTGTAAAAAAATTCGTAACTCAAAAACCTTTTCTTCTTTTTACTGGTTTAAATCTTTTATAAAAGAACCAATCAAGTTTGTATTCTTGGCTTGAAATGAGTCATAGCAAGATCGAGTAAATTAAACAATGAAAAAATGGGTTATTTGGCTTTCCTTTATAACATATTCTTAAAAATTATTTTTATTGGTTTAAGATATATGTTCCCTCTATAAAAGCAATTCGGCGACCAGTCAGCACTGTACCAAAAGGGACCAACTTGTACCGAAAGGACAAGATACTTATGTAATTAGATTCATTAATCTTAGATCTATTCGTTCACCAAGCCTGAATTATGATATTCATTACACTTTTTCCTGGGGAAGGACCTAAACTTGCTTTAAAATTATTAAAATATGTCCTTTTTTCAACTATTTTAAATCAATTTTCAGCATATTTTCAATTTTAAAAAACCCTGAGCACCAAATTTTATAAATGTAATTTGGCAAATGGATAGAGCGGAATCTTAGCTATGGAATAAAATTAAAAATGTTTTTTTTCTTTGTTATATTAAAACCTTAACAGAGCAGCAAATCTACACACTAAATATTGCACAGGGATAAAAAAAAAAAGATATCCCACAAAAATTAAAAAGAAAAATTAAAAATAAAAAAATTTAAAAATTTAAATAAATTAAAAAAATTAAAAATAAAAAAGATATCCCAGAAAAAAAACACATCTTTCAACACGTAATACAAGATAATAATCGTTATTTTGCTCCTTGTTTCCATCAAGTGCTGTATTTTGATTTATATATATATATATATATATATATATATATATATATATATATATATATATATATATATATATATATATATATATATATATATATATATATATTGTATTTTATACTATATATATATATATATATATATATATATATATATATATATATATATATATATATATATATATATATATATATATATATATATATATATATATATATATATATATATATATATATATATATATATATATATATATATATATATATATATATATATATATATATATATATATATATATATATATATATATATATATATATAATCTTCATTTTTCAGTTTTCTTTAATCTAACAACATTATTGTGTTATTATTAAGTCTTCCTATACTCCTAGTAAATTTTCAATGAAACTATTGTCATCTATGTATTATTATCTATCTGTCATTTCATTATTAATTTCATTAATTATTCATTAATCATTTCATTAATTAATTGTTTATACATGTTGCTACTATTTATCCTCCTTCCATAAACAAAAGCTTTGCTCGATTTTTCTAATGAGTAAGGATGTGAGAAAACTCCTCTGGTGGGTAGCTGTCCTTGTTCCATGTGCAGGGGCGTAGCTCCAGCATTTCAAACAGTTCGTGGTAACGAACTGTAAGTAAGGAGCGACCCGGCTCAATGGTAACCGAAACTCTAGAAAACGGGTTTTTGATACCAATAGATACATCAAAAGAATCAGATTTCAATGCTGATTTCAAATATATAACTTTCATCAAGTTTAGCGCTTCCCAGCAAAAGTTACACGCCTGAGAAAATTTGGCTGATTTTCAAAAAAAGGGGGAAAGACCCCCTAAAAGTTATAGAACCTTAATGAAAATCACACCATCATAATCAGCGTATCAGAGAACCCTAATGTAGAGGTTTCAAGCTCCTATCTGTAAAAATTCGGAATTTTGTATTTTTTGGCAGAAGAAAGATCACGGATGCGTGTTTATTTGTTTTTTGTTTGTTTTTTCTCCCCAGGGGTGATCGTATCGACCCAGGGCTCCTAGACTATCGGGGTAGGGCTCATTGGAACGGAAATTAAAAGTTCTAGTGCCCTTTTTAAGTGACCAAAAAAATGGAGGGCAACTAGGCCCCCTCCCACGCTATTTTTTTTCCAAATTTTTGAGATAGCCATTTTGTTCAGCATGGTCGAAAATATGATAAATATGTCTTTTAGGATGACTTAATCCCCCGAAGTCCCAAGGGGGAGGGCTAAAAGTTATTAACTTTACCCAATGTTAACATATAGTATTGGTTATTGGGAGGTATACAGAAGTTTTCATGAGGTTTTTTTTCTGGTAGGGGGGGGGGGGGTCGGGGGTTATGTTGGAGGATCTGTCTAAGAAGAAAGTTTTCATGGGGGAAGGGAAATTGCCATGAAGGGGGCGCCGGACTTGCCAGCATTATTTATTGGTTATTCGGAAGTATACAGACATTTTCAGGAAGGATTTTTTTCTGGAGGGGGGGAGGCTAGAGGAGGGGGTTACTCTGTAGAATCTATCCGTGGAGGATGTTTTTTTTGGGTAAGGGACATTTCTATGAAGGGGGCGCCGGATTTCCAAGCATTATTTAAAAAACGATTAGAAATTAAATAAAAAAAACAAGTTTTTTCAACTGAAAGTAAGAAGCAACAATAGAACTTAAAACAAACAGAAATTATAACCTATGTGAGGGGGATCTCCCCCAAGTTAATACATCGCTCTTTACGCTTTAGTTTTCTTAGTGCTTTCAAAAGAGCTATCTATTCTAATTAAACGACCTTTGTGATTCAGGGGTTTGTTAATCAATTTTTTTTTTAACTTTTAACGTAAAGAGCGTGGTATTGAATAAGAGGATAACCCCCCTCATATACGTAATAACATATACGTAATAAAAAAAAAAATAAAAAAAAAAGCGATACGACTCAATAGTAATCGAAACTTTTAAAAACGGAATTTTGATGTGAATATAGGTATCAAAAGAATGTGTTTATAATGCTGATTCTAAATATATAAATGCTATTAAGTTTAGTATTACTCATCAAAGGCTACGATCCTGAGAAAATTTACCCGATTTTTTAAAGAGGGAAAACATCCCCTACAAGTAAAAGAATTTTAATGAAAATCACACCGTCAGATTCAGCGTATCAAAAAACCCTATTACATAGGTTTCAAGCTCATATCTGCAAAAATCTGCAACTGTATTTTTCGCCAGAAGAAAAATATACGAATATAGAAGTTAGTTACGTAATTTAATTTGTAAATTACGTCATAACCAAATTTAGAAACATCCATTTAGTAAAAGAAAAGTAAAATTTTTATGCAAATTTTGTTTACTTATTCAATGACGGTGAGACAAAATAAAAGCTGCATTAACTAAAAAACGATCAGAAATTAAATAAAAAAACAAGTTTTTTAAATTGAAAGTAAGGAGCGACATTAAAACTTAAAACGAACAGAAATTATTCCGTATATGAAAGGGGCTGTCCCCTCCTCAACGCCTCGCTCTTTACGCTAAAGTTTGACTCTGTCTCACAACTTTATTTTTTAAAAC
This sequence comes from Artemia sp. Qi Xiang Cuo, assembly GCF_049724085.1. Classification (NCBI taxonomy): domain Eukaryota; kingdom Metazoa; phylum Arthropoda; class Branchiopoda; order Anostraca; family Artemiidae; genus Artemia; species Artemia sp. Qi Xiang Cuo. Next base: position 71,609,095 of record NC_142801.1, on the reverse strand, counting down.
AATAGTGATAACAATGTGATAACTAGTGATAACAATGGTTATATCCAGACATTAAAGGGGGAAGGGGTTGTTGACTTGGATGCCACTAAACAGAAAGTGAATACAAAAATCAATCGAATTGAGGTTCTAATACAAGAATGAAATAAAAATATGGTTGCTATTGTAGCTATTTTAGGAGGGCAGTCTTTGCCAAATATTTCCGTATTTTTTTTCTATTTTAATCCTTGACCGAAGTTTCCATGAAAAGCTTAAACTTGTTCTCGGCAAAAAAAAAAAAGTAAATTGGGTGATACATCGTTTTGTCTTGGGAGCCATGAATTTAAAGCTACGATGTCGATAAAGAGATCCTCTAGCACTTCGCTTCAACTACCAAAATTATAAATACCGAGATGATAGATATCGTAGAAACACGATGAACTTGTGACCACAGAAAGGCGAAGACGAATCGAGGTCAGATTCCTCCTACTTTTTGCTATTTATTCGATTTTTAAATTTTAACATTGCGTGAATTCAGAAAACCATAACTCCGAGGAACGGCAAATTCTTACCACAGTATTTCTCAAAATCTGACCTCAACTATTTGTCTGTCATGGCTGTAGTCTCCCCCCCCCCATTTTTGAGTTTAGATGGCACAGGCTTCGGATTGAGTGCTTCATGGACAGAGCATAGCTGACCAAACAGATGATTAAGAGATAAATAAATAAGAAATAAAGAAAGAGATAAAGAAATCCTCTACCGCTTCACCTCATATACATATCAAGATGATAGATATCGCATAGTGACGATGAACTAGTGACCATGGAAACAAAAAGACGAACTGAGGTCAGATTCCTGCTGCTTTTTGTCATTTATTTCATTTTTAAATTTTAACACTACGTGAATCCAGGAAAGCATGACTCCGCAACGGTGAAATCTTACCACACAATTTCTCACAATCTGGCCTATACTCTTTTTTTGCCCTGGTTGCAGCCCCCCCCCCCAGTCTTGAGATCAGATGACGCAGGCTTCTGACCGAGTGCTTTAAAGACAGAGCACAGCTGATCAAACAGATGATTTAGAGATAAATGACAGATGCGTATTGTGATAAGAGAACCCCTTCTTATCTCCGCCGAAAATGTTTATTAGCGGTTTCAGAAAGGCTCAAACAAATTCCTTTCTTTAAATATGCTATAGCAGCCCGTTTTGATTAAATGAAAACCATTTAGCTTTATGCAGTTTGAGCACAGAGAAACAGAGATTTTACTAGAAAGAAATGTCGTGACTCAAGAAGTTCTTTTACTATTTACTGGCTTAAAGGTTCAGACAGAAGAACCAATCGCGTTTTATGTCATTTTTATTGGCTCAAAATTAAACACTGAACTTATGAGTGAATATAATGCAGTTCAAAATAATGTGATAAAGAGATAAGTGTGATTATAATTTGTTAGAAATAATGTGATAATTTAGGTTAAGTTTATGACGTACGAAAATAAATCCCAAAAACAAGACAATGGAATCAAAGCATACTTAGCATTGAAGTATAGTACAAAAATCTCACTTATTCTCTTTGTTTCATACCATGGGCATGCCTCAGCGCTTGTGATATATATTTCGTAGAACTTAAGTAAAAAATAAAATATTAATTTAAAATTAAATTTCTATTTAATTTGGATACAGGTGTAAACAGAATGATTTATTTAAAAATATAATTGTATTTAAAATATTGTATTTTATACTATAATATATATATATATATATATATATATATATATATATATATATATATATATATATATATATATATATATATAAAAATATATATATATATATATATATATATATATATATATATATATATATATATATATATATATATATATATATATATATATATATATATATATATATATATATATATATATATATATATATATATATATATATATAATATGTATAATATATATATATATAATATATATATATAATATATATATAATATAATATGTATAATATACTATAATATTTTGTACTATAATATGTTGTATTTTAAATCAACTCACCTAGTTGTTTCGTTAGCATGCCCTTGATTTATATTTTCAATCTAAATTCTGAGCAAGCAATTAATGCAAATTAGGGATCGTTGATGTCAGTATTTCTTAATTATGATGATAAATGTTATTCTTTCAGTTAGTGATTACGCAGGCTTAATGGTTACTTTGGGAAAATCTATCAGTAAACTAAAAAAAAAATAATGATCATGAAGAGCGTGAATATGCAGACATGTAACGTGTTTCTTACAGCAAAGTAAATGTTCATGCAAGTTCATGGTAACGAACGGTAGGAAAATAGCGACCCTTGCTATTAAAAGTCAAAACCGTAAAAAATTAAATTTTGATAATAATATACACAAGAAGTACACTTTTTCAATAGATTTCTAAACCTCAAATCCAAAGTCCCACAGCAAACTTTAATAGAATAAGGAACTTGCATAATATTATAATCTCTATTATGATATTATAATGATATTATATTGGAGGGTATTTGGTACTGGTGCATTATGCGGACACCTCTATATACTGTATCAAGGAAACCAGTCACAAAATCCGTCAAATGGGCTATTTGTAAGAGGCTGCTATAGATAATGATTGCAAAGCCATGGTTTCTCAATAAGTTACAATATTTAAACAATTATTTTTTTACATTTAGGGGGGAGGGGGGGGGGGAATGTTGGCTACCAAAGTTATGTTAGGTTACGTATTTAATATATGCTATGCTTTACCCCCCCCCCCTTCCTAATGTACCAAAATATAGCCCAAATTTGTTTCTAAATTATTATATATTCATCCTGTTTTATTTTATTTCATTAGCATTAACCAAACTTGACTTCTTTCGCGGTGCCCGCATAATACACCAGTAGCGGGTATTTCCCTCATTCGGAAAATACCCTCTGAAAAAAGTGTAGTCTGGATGAAAATTTCATTAACAGATTCAACATGTCTGAGAGCCCTAATATCAAGTTACTATCTAAAATAAAATGCTGTATTTTTCCCAAAAAGAATGGTCGGGGTTGTGTGTTTCTGTTTTTTTTGTTTTTTTTTCACCAGGAATAAGCTTTTCCAACAAGTGATCATAAAATATTACGACTAAAAACTTAGAGTTTTAGTTCCTGCGTTAAGTTTCAAAAGCACTCCCCCAGAACACAAGATTTGAAACACCTGAATTTTCACTACGTTGCAAAATTTGACGAAATGGAAAGTACGAAAAGTCAGAACTAATCAGAGGTTCAATTAATCCTTCACGTCATTATTTACTTAGGTTTTTTTTTGTTCAGTCACTTTTTTACGGTTTAAGTGAGAGGGTGACCCTTCATTTTTACTGCTTTTTTGTGGTTGGCTTTTTCTTTTTATATCTTGTTAGGTTTACTCCAAAAAAGTTTTCAGGGGGGGGGGGGTTACTCAAAATACGCATAGAATTTTCGTTCATAAATCCTTTTTTGTTACTTTTTTACGAGTCAGAAAGACATTTCAGGGGGAGGGGTTCAACCCCCCTAACTCCCATACGGCCTTGCTTCCTAGGTAAGTGAAGCTGTCCACTAAGATATTAGCTTACAAGTACATACACAAGTTACTCAATTTAAAAAAAAAGCCTCAAAATATTTCTGAGAAAAATGCACATACACCAGCCGTCCTTATCATCCCCAGTAGCACAAATGGTGATTTCAATTTGCTCCTCAATGGCTTTAGTTACTTTAATTGCAAACTATAACCACAGAAAAACAGTTTTCTTTAAAATATTCTGTGACTCAAAACTGTTTTACTTTTTATTGGTTTAAAATTTCATATAAAAAAACTAATCAGGTTTGCATTATTTTTAATTGCTAAAAATGTCACATAGCAACAACGGGTAAAAAAGCGATTCATTTGAATACCTAAAATGATTAAAACAAATGTCAGGATAAAAAGATTTAACACGGATGTTTAGAAAAGTATTTTTCTTGTTAGTAGAAAGGTTTATGCATTGGATTCCTGTTCTAAGACATCTTGGTGCCTAACATATGGTACCAAGTGCTCTGAAAAACTGGTGCTCGACCTATTTAGCTCCACAAAGCTCTGTCTTTCTTAATCGGTTGATGCTTGTTGACAACTCCCACCATGAATCAGTGGAGGCAATTCACTGTTATAGAGGCTGTGGTTGTAAAAACGTACTTTTCATAATCTACGGGGTAATTTTTCTTAAATTGTTGAATGAACATGTCAAAAAAAGGAATCTATTTTTCAAATCAAAGGGGCTAAACGTTTCGTTTTTCAATGAAAATAACAAGCAAAGGCATTTCCAAGGAAGATTCCGCTTAAAATACTGGCAGATCCAGGGGTGGAGGCCCTGGGTCCCCTAAGATTTTTTCGGGGCCCTCATTCCTTATTTTTTTTTCACTGTTTTTAAAAGTAAATTTATCAATTTGGTCAATTATTGGGTTTCATCTTTTTCTTTCTTCTCTTTTTTGACGTTAGATTATTCCCTTTTTCTGTCCATTCATTGATTTTCATTTATCTAAGGTGTCTGCAAGCTTAATTTTAATTTCTGTTCATTTTGAATTTCTTTTTCTCGTTCATAGAAATTTCTGTTCCTTTTATGAGCTACTTTCTTTTCTTTTTAAGCTTCAAGTTCACTCTTTAATTTCTGTTAAAAATTTTAGTTATGAAAATCCGATTTTGTCTTTAAAAGATAAATACTAGCAAGACCGTATCCATGTGCGTGTGTGTGTGTGTGTGTGTGTGTGGGGGGGGGGGGGGGTAGGTGTTTGACCCCCCCACCCCCCAATGTTTTTCCGACTCATAAAAACGTAACAAAATGAATACAGACCAATTGTTTATGTGTTTTTGAGGTTTTTTTGTGTACCCCCCCTCCCGAAAAAGACTCTTTTGTAAAACCCCCTCCGAAAAAAAATCCTGAATATGGCCTTGAAGCCTTGAATACTGGGCTCATAAATCAATGTATTTCAGAAACAGAAAGTAAGGTCAAAAGATAAACTTTGGCGGGAGCTAATTAATTGAACAAATGCGAACGTGTTAGACACTATGATAAATTGGATAGCACTATTAGGCCTACTGTAAAAAAAAAAAAAAAAAAAAAGGTTGGCAAACTGTAATGACTACGAACTCCAGAAAATTCACTCGCAGAGGCATGGCAATAGTTGCGTCAATTCACGGAAATGCAAGGTGGGGGGAGGGGGGCAAAAATAAGCTTTTTGAAGCTATAATGAAATCATGAGCTAAGATCTATATATATGATATAATCTATCAAAAGTTATAATAAAAACAAAATCTATTTTTCAATAAAAATACAAAAAAAAAACGTTTTCAATGAAATTCCAAAAATATATATATATATATATTTTTTAATTTGGCAGGGAGGAGTAAATACCCCGCTAAGTGCAGGAACTGAACTCCGGTTGGGAAAGGGGGTCAATTGTTCCATTTCGGATTCAAAAAAATACAAGTTTTGTATCTTCAGTTTGTATTTCAAAAATAAAAACAATCCTTGCCTTTCTTTCTCTAAATTTTTGTGAATTCGCGCCAATATTAATATGGTACTAACAGATTCAAAAATACTAGCATAGTATGCACCACAGTCTAATTCTTATTATAAGTAAATAAAAAAAATTTTCACCTGAAAGTAAGGAGCAACATTAAAACTTCCAACAAACTGAAAATTGCATATATAAAGGGGGTTGCCCCCTCATCAACACCTCGCTCTTTACGCTGAAGTTTGAATTATGTCCCAATTCTTAAGAATGACTCCTGAAACACAAGGACCGTTTGATTAGAACAATAAGACGCTTTTTAAAAGTACTAAAAAACTTTAGTGTAAAGAGCAAGGTGTTGAGGAGGGGATAGCCCCTTTCATGTACGGAATAACGTATTGTTACATATTATATTATAACGTATTATCCTTTTTTTGGCGTTTTAGTTACTATTGAGCCGGGTCGCTCGTTACTTACAGTTCGTAACTGCGATCTGTTTGAAACATGAATGTTGTAAACCAAATTTATTTAATCGGCTAAGCATATGAACGACTATGTAAAGCATGCATTACATGCTTTACATGTGTTTTTCCATTTTTTGATGTACGAACCATCACTAGAACGTCCATAGTTAAATGGCAAGTCAAGAAAAATACTTAAAAAAAGTGTAAGTCAGCGTAACACTAAGTTTTCACCCTCTAACTATCATGAACGAGTTTTATATTTCTTTCCTGTTTGTTATTTTAATCCTTTGCTAATGGAGATATAACCTTCTTCATTTACAAATATATTAGATTGACTCCCAGTCCTCCCCCCCCTAAGCATGAAAAGCCCCCCCCCCTAAGTATGAAAAGCACATTTCTAAAAACCAAAGCTTCTGTGCATACGCATTTGATTGAGGATGTCACCGTATCTACTTAAGAGGATAAAACACCCTAAATTCATTTTTTGAGTCTCAGCGTGACCGCCATGAAGACATGAGGCCCATTAGTATCTAATCCTAGGGTAGTATCTATCATTGATAACTATTGAAAATCTATAGTTTGATTATGAAATTTGATTGAAAAGACAATGACACTTAATGTGCCTTTTGTGGGCAACCTTGTCAGTCAAAGCGGGTGGCACAAGAGGGAGCACCCAAATTTGTTAAATTGTTCAATCACAGCATTTTTTAGCAGGCATTCTAGGACTATGTACTGCCTTTTCCTGTACTTTAAATGGATAATTCTGCTCCGTTTAATCGAAAAAACAACATTCACGCTTACTGATGATGTAAGTTTCATTAAAACTGAATATCTCTATCTTCGGCACAAAACGGGATGAGTTTTACTCCTCCCGGGAACGGCAAAAAACGGGAGGAGGTTTACTCCTCCTGGGAACGGCACAAAACGGGAGGATTACCGGGAAAGTAAGTGTCGGCTTTTCGTTTTCTGTCGGCTATTCTGATCTCTCATTCAAGCCCTACAAATTATGGCAAGTCCAATCAATTCGAAATAGTTTAGCCACAAAAAAAAAGTTTGGTACTGTTCTATTAGCTGGGAGCCACGCAATATAGATGATAAAAGAAACTAGTCAAACAGGTTGTTCCAACGGAGAATTTGATTACAAACAGTGGTTTCTCACTGTGTTTATAATATTTAAACTTTAGTTTTTTGGGGTTTCGGGGGGGGGGGGGAAAGTATCTTTTTTCACATTTAAAAAACGTTTGGAAGAATAGGAAGATAAGTCTGCAAACCAAGATTAGAATTTTAGCAGCTACAGTGATGGCAGCAGTTAAATATGGGTCTGAAGCATGGGCGCTTCGAAAAGCGGATGAAGATTTGCTAGATGTTTTCCAGAGAAATTGATTAAGGATTGTTCTGGGTACCCAACCGACTGACCGTATTTCAAACAATAGGCTGTACGAAAAATGTGGTTCAATACCGCTCGCTAGGGCTATAATGAAAAAAAGACTGAGGTGGCTAGGGCACGTTGTGCGGATGAAAGATGACAGATTGCCGAAGATTGTTCTTTTCGACCAACAGTCTAGGGCTAAACGAAAAGCAGGTCGTCCTCGTCTGGGGTGGGAGGACGTCATAAAGAAAGATTTAAAGGAAATGGAAACTTCGTGGGAGGGTGTAAAAAGGGAGGTTTTGACTAGATTGGGATGGAGGAGGAGCATGCGTAGCTGTGTTGGCCTCAGGTGGCTTGGTGCTGCGGTGAGTTGTTAGTAGTAGTAGTAGTAGTAGGTTAGGTTACGTATTTAACATATGCTATTCTTTACCCCCCCTCCCCACCTCCTAATGTGCACATATATAGCCTAAATTTGTTTCTAAACTATTATATTTTCATCCTATTTTGTTTTATTTCATTAGCATTAACCAAACTTCACTTCTTGTGTGGCTCCCAGCTGATAGAGCAGTACCAAAACTTTATAATGGACAAGATACAGTGATCCTTTGAGGTACAGCATCGCCTTAAATATATCTTATTTGGCTAGTAATTAAATAAAAGAGTAAGTTTTTTAGCATGTAATTAAAAAGCAGTGTTAAAACGCTGTTTTTCTTTTTAATTCACCTCCCCTCCATAATCTATAAATGAATACTGACAAATTCTTTCTTCAGAATGGACTACTTCTGAGTTTCTTCAGAAGCTACTCCTCTTCGTTCGTTTTGCTGAGAACGGCCCTTGGATATAACGTCGAAATATTCATTTGAAATTTCGGTCCACTGTTTTGTATAAAAAATTTCCCTATTGTTCTACTTGTTGTGTATGATGGACAGACAGTTTGGTTTTCATCGTTATTTGCCTAGGTATGAAGCACTATAAAATTACAAAATACTTACTTATGTCATTCCCAAAAGTGCTTCACTTTAATTTACTCCACCCCCCTAATATACAAATTGTGTATACCCCAAATAATATACTCTCCGTGCATTTTTTCGTTTCTTGATTGTCGCTAAATCTATTTGCAGAAAATAATGACATAAGGCAACATGCATGGAGATATATTTGCATGGAAAAATATTTCAATATTTTTAAAATATATAAAAATATATTTGCACATTAGGTGGTGGTGCCTAGGGTAAACTGGAGTGTTTTTAGGAATGGTGTAAGCAAGTATTTTAGAGTTTTTTTTTTTAAATTGTTTTCAGAATTTTATAGGGTTCCGGGGCGGATCCAGGACTTTTTTTTTAGGAGGGGGGGAGCAAAATATGTTGATCCGAAGAAAAAATTTACGGGGAGGAGTAAAATACGATGATCCGGAAAAAAATTTAGGGGGGGCAAAGTGGGTTGATCCGATAAACTTGCGTTAGGAGCAAGTTTAATTAACGCAAACTTAAGTTAATTAAGTAAATTACACTACCTTACAGTGCGCTAGGGGGGCGCGCACCCCTCTCGCCCCCCTGGATCCACCACTGATAGGGTTCCTTTCTGAAAAGTAAACAAGGACCTTTTATTGCAATCACGTTTGCCAAAAGTACAGTTTTAGTGGCTTTTGACATTTATCCTTGCGTGGTATGTAAACACTTCATTTGTAATTTTTGTTTTTCCCCGTTTCAAGGGAATGTTAAAAGTTTTCCCATTCTGTCAAATGCCCTGTCCATAAATTTGAACCATGAAACATGTGACTGTATTGCTGAAAAAACTAAAGCAAGTAGTTAGAACTAGAAGTTTTGAATTTGATTTCGAGTCCTACCAAACCAAGCCACCAGTTTTTGGAGTGACACTGAAAATACCCCGTTTTTGCTCATTTTAGACTTTGAATTCGAAAGTTTTGGCAACTCTGCCTGGAATCAGCCACCAAATTTTCTATTCTTTCTATTTCCATATACAGCTATAAGTCAATACCTGTGATTAATTAGTTAATTAATTGAGAAACACCTGGACCACCATCGTGTTATAATAGGGGAGGTTGATGTAAACCAATTAGCACCATTTGACAGGTGACTTGCGTATCTCGATTGCAGAAAATGCTGTAAAAGCATTAGGGACTTACAACTCTTGTCACAAGGTGAGATAAACTGGTTTATCTAATCCTTCATCAATAATTTCACACCTGGCGGGCGAAGTGACCGGAAATTTCTTTCTCATAACGCTAACATTCAAAGAGATAAGTAAGATACTCAAACGCCAAATTGATAAAACAGATTAAACAAACACCAGAGAAAATTTATAAGGAATATGCATTCCTGAAATTTTAATAATAAACTCATAATGGGCCTCGACTGTGAATCATATTCAAGAAAACACTTTCGGATTTCTTTTTTTCTACTTTCAGTACTAGGAAAGATGTAAACAAATAGGCGAATTACATTCAAAAATAAGAAATTAAATAGGTGAGTTTAAGGGGAGTTTTGTGAATTGGGAACGTGCTTAACCCCTCCTTTCCTCAGGCTACCAATTCACAAAAATAAAGAGCAAGGATTTATTTTCCTTTAAAAAAAATAGAAATATAAAAATAGTATTACTCATAATATAGGGGAAAATTGCACTTCTGCCCCTCTCCTCAGCATTGGAGCCCTTATCGCACTACCCATTTCATCTTCGTAGATGTCTCTGTAGTAACTTTCAATGTAGCAAGCAAAAGCAGTTCCTGCAAAATTCAGTGACATGTCTTTTTGTTATTATTTTATATTAGGTGGGTCTAATCAATAAATTATATAATAACTGATGGTGAAACTACATTCCGTGTTGTGAAATTGGGGGAGGTTCTCCTTCAAGATCTTAGCCTCTCTAGATTTTGGAAAATGTCTTTTTTGATATTTTTATTGAGAATTGACCTATTCGGTATTTTCATAGAAAAAAAATTCAAAGACAACAAAATTACCCCCATTCCACCCCTAGGTTTTGCAAGTCAATATTTTGACACTAATTTGTCAAAATACATTTTGACAACAAATTGTCACAATTAAAAGTCTTGAAACAGCAATTGTGGATCCAGGGGGGCGCCCCCCCCCTAGCGTAGTCTAAAGTAGTGTAATTTTCTTAATTAACCCAAGTTTCCGTTAATTAAACTTGGTCCTAATGCAAGTTTATCGGATCAACCTATTTTGCGCCCCCTAATTTTTTTATAGTATCAACCTATTTTTCGCCCCCCCCCCCAAAAAAAAATCCTGGATCCGCCCCTGTGAAACGGTTTATACTGTTTCACTACCTTAAAGAATTTGAATAGGTACGCTATATCTGCAATTCTACACAGAGTAAACAATAAGCCCAGCAGTGGGCTATATAAGTAATGAGCCCAAAAAATACGAGGAGGGCTAAGAATAAACAAATATTTGATGATTTGAATATGAAATGACTATAAATTTAAGAGTATTTAGGAGTTGGTGCCCGAGGCCCCCTCCGCGCATGTCTCTAGCTTGTTTCTGTAGTGGGCTATATCTATATTTGTAGGTTACACATAATAGGCTATATGTAGGTTAACACTGCAATATAGTCTATACTCTATATTTTTGTCTATAAACTGAAGTACAGTTACTGAAAATTATGAGTATGACTCCCAAAAAAGGGGAAGAACGTAGTGATTTTAAGTAAGATTTAATTAGACCCCTTTATGAGATTAAATAAAAAAAACACGTTTTTTAAACTGAAAGTAAGGAGCGACATTAAAACTTAAAACGAACAGAAAGTTTTTTATTGTTTTAAAAAATAAAGTTGTGAGACAGAGTCAAACTTTAGCGTAAAGAGCGAGGCGTTGAGGAGGGGACAGCCCCTTTCATATACGGAATAATTTCTGTTCGTTTTAAGTTATAATGTCGCTCCTTACTTTCAGTTAAAAAAACTTGTTTTTTTTTTTTTAATTTCTGATCGTTTTTTAGTTAATGCAGCATTTATATTGGCTCACCGTCATTGAATAAGTAAACAAAATTTGTATAAAAATTTTACTCTTCTTTTGCTAAATGGCTGTCTCAAAATTTGGTTCTGATGTAATTTACAAATTAACTTACGTAACGAACTTCTATATTCGTATATTTTTCTTCTGGCAAAAAATACGTTGCAGATTTTTGCAGAAATGAGCTTGAAACCTATGTAATAGGGTTTTGTGATACGCTGAATCTGACGGTGGGATTTTCATTAAAATTCTTTCACTTGTAGGGGATGTTTCCTCCCTCTTTAAAAAATCAGGTAAATTTTCTCGGGCTCGTAGCCTTTGATGAGTAATACTAAACTTAATAAAATTTATATATTTAGAATCAGCATTATAAGCCCATTCTTTTGATACATTTATTGACATCAAAATTCCGTTTTTAAAAGTTTCGATTACTATTGAGCCGTATCGCTTGTTTTTTTTTTGTTTTTTTTTATTACGTATATGAGGGGGCTCTCCCTTTAGTCAATACCACGCTATTTACGTTAAAAGTTAAAGCAAAAATTAATTCACAAACCCCTGAATCACAAAGGCCGTTTAATTAGAATAGATAGCTCTTTTGAAAGCACTAAAAAAAACTGTAGCGTAAAGAGCGAGGTTTTGACTTGGGGGAGAGCCCCCTCATATACGTAATCATTTCTGTTCGTTTTAAGTTTTAATGTTGCTCCTTGCTTTCAGTTGGAAAAACTTGTTTTTTTTAAATTTAATTTCTGATACTTTTTCAAATAATGCTTGGAAATCCGGCGCACCATTCATAGAAATGTCCCTTACCCCAAAGAAACATCCTCCACGGAAAGATTCTCCCGAGTAAACCCCTCATTCAGCCCCCCCCCCACCAGAAAAAAAATCCTTACTGAAAATGTCTGCATACTTCCCAATAACCAATGCAATATGTAAGCATTGGGCAAAGTTCATAACTTGCAGCCCTTCCCCCGGGAACTGTGGGGGATTAAGTCATCCTAAAATACATATTTATTAGATTTTCGACTATGCTGAACAAAATGGCTATCTCAAAATTTTAATTGGGTGACTTTGAGAAAAAAATGAGCGTGGGAGGGGGCCTGGTTGCCCTACATTTTTGGAGGGCACGCATCGTGATCTTTCTTCAAGCAAAAATGCAAATTTCCAACTTTTTGCAGATAGGAGCGTGAAACTTCTTTAATAGGGTTCTCTGATAAGCTGAATGTGATGGTGTAATTTTCGTTAAAGTTAATTAAAAATAAAAATTCCACATTTTTGCAGATAGGAGTTTGAAGCTTCTTTAATAATGTTCGTTGATAAGCTGAATCTGATGGTGTGAATTTCGTTATAGTTAATTTAAAAAATTTGCAATTAAAAGAAAATTTTATTGTTTCAAAAAATTTGAGTTGTGAGAAAGTCAAACTTTAGCGTAAAGAGCGAGGCGTTGAGGAGGGGACAGCCCCTTTCATATACGGAATAATTTCTGTTCGTTTTAAGTTTTAACGTCGTTCCTTACTTTTAGTTAAAAAAAAATTGTTTTTTTATTTCATTTGTGAATGTTTTTTAATTAATGCAGGTTTTGATTTTGGCTCACCGTGCATGAATAATTAGAACGAAATTTGCATATCAATTTTACTTTTATTTGGTTAAATGGCTTTCTCGAAACTTGCTGAATTTTGTTTACGAACGTTTTTATTAGTAACAAATATACGTAACTTACGAATTAACTTACGTAACGAACTTCTATATTCATACATTTTTAATACATATATTAGGAAATTTGCCCCCTAGTCAATACCTTGCTCTTTAAGCTAAAGTTCGAATTTTGTTCCAATTCTTTAAAAAGGACCCCTTAATCACAAAGGCCGTTAATTAGAATAAATAGCTCTTATGAAAGTACTAAAAATTCTTTGGCTTAAAGAAAAGGCATTGACTAGAAGGTGAACCCAATCATATAGCTAATACTTTTTCGTTCGTTTTAAGTTTTGATGTTGCTCCTTACTTTCAGTTGAAAAACTTGTTTTTTTTATATTTAATTTCTGATTTTTTTTAAAAACAATAATGATGGGAAATCCGGCGCCCCCTTCATAGCAATGTCGCTTCCCCCATGAAAACTTACTTCATGAAAAGATCCCCCCATATAACCCCCGACCCACCCCCACCCCCCACTACCAGAAAAAATTCCCCCTGAAAACGTCTATATACTTCCTAGTAACCAATACTATATGTTAACATTGGGTAAAGTTCATAACTTTCAGCCTTCCCCCGGGAGCTTCGAGGGATTAAGTCATCCTAAAAGGCATAGTTACCATATTTTCGGCCATGCTGAACAAAATGGTTCTCGCAAAATTTGGATCGGGTGATGACTTTGGGAAAAAATGAGCGTGGGAAGTGACCTAGTTGCCATCCATTTTTTTCGTCACTTAAAAAGGGCACTAGAACTTTTAATTTCCGTTCTAATGAGCCCTCCCATGATATTCTAGGACCACTGGGTAGATACGATCACCCCTGGGGAAAAGAAAAAAAAACAAAAAAAAAACAAATAAAAACGCACCCGTGATTTTTATTATGGCAAAAAATGCAAAATTACACAATTTTTTTTATATGTGCTTGAAAACACTACAGTAGGGTTCTCTGATACGCTGAATATTATGGTGTTATTTTCATTAAGGTTCTATAACTTTTAGGGGGTCTTTCCTCCTTTTTTCGAAAATCAGGCAAATTTTCTCAGGCGCGTAACTTTTGATAGGTAAGACTAAACTTGATGAAACTTATATATTTGAAATCAAAATTTAAATCTGATTCTTTTGATGTATCTATTGATATCCAAATTCCGTCTTTTAGAGTTTCGGTTACTATTGAGCCGGGTCGCTCCTTACTTAGAGTTCGTTACAACGAACTGTTTGAAACGTGGTAAGTATGAGTGTGGTAGTTACAGAAGCATTAGCTTGATTTCCATTGAAAGGAAATTATTTAGAATGGTGACACCTATTAGAGAGATGCTATAAACAAAATTTTGAGAGAAGAACTGTGTGATCTAAGGAAGTGGAGGGTTCTTTTGACCTAATTTCCGCACTTAGATTCAAAATGCTTTAATATTTAATAAATCTCAAAAGGCTTTAATGTTTCAACCACTTCCTTAGTATTTAACTACGTTAAATGCTACATAATTATTCTCATTTCTCATTGTTTAAATTTTTCCGAAGTAGAATGCAAATTATTGCTCCTTCTCTCTAGTGTCAAGTTCAGAAAGGGGCATCTTGAAAAGGATGTACTGCTTCCTTTAGCACTCAGTAAATTGGATACAAGCTACAAATGCAGAGAGTATGATCTTAGGTCAAGAAAAGCAAAAAGCCATTAGAGTCACTCGACTTGAAAAATCTCCTCTAAAAGGCTTGTTTAGGCAAAGAGGGGAAACAAAAGATTTATTGCTAGTAACAGATCATGTCTGAGCGCTTTTAACTATGCTTTAATTTCCATAAACGTTGTATAAACGTTTTCCTCTGTTCTGTTAAGCATAAAGCTTTTGTTAAAGGGACTGTTCCATCCTTCTAATGTTTTTTACCGTAACCTATCAAAACTTACTACAATTATTCCGGCCTTTTAAATGTAGAAGCATTTGGCCCCGCCTTTCTTACAATTTTAGTTTTGGTCTACTTAGTATATAAAAGTCAATTACAGCTTATCACGGTCACTGAGCATGATAAGCAATAGTAACGACAGGTTTACAGAAAAATGAAAATAAATTTAACATTAGTGTTCCATCCACACATTAATTCATGACCTCACTTTCCATGGTAGCCAAAGTTCTCAACGTAAAAGGCAGGAATAGCTTCGGAGCCTATGGGGAAATTAAAAAACTAGATATTGGTGCTAGGGTTCAAAATAAAATTCACCTAAAACGAACAAAAAAAAAAACTTTTCATTCATTAGATGTTAGGGCGCTAGAGCAACTCTAAAAACATTTGAAAACAACTGTTCATTCTTTAGGTGTTAGGGTGTAGCCCAACCCTTCCTTTGTTGTTGTCGTTGGTGAGGTATTGTCTTGGCTTTGAAAATGACAGATTTGTGTAGGAGCCACCACCTGCTGGGCAGCTTAAATCTTTTAAAAAACAACATTAGGTTGAACTGAATAAAAGATTGAATGAAATTGTGTCTATGTGTGTTTTTTCCCACCCCATCCTAACTCAACATTTTCCGATACTAAAAAGTAAAAGCAGCCCAGTATTTTGGTATTAGTTCAAGCAGTTTTGTGTTTTATTTGGACATTAGAACAGAAACATTTCTCAGGGTAGGGAGATTTGATAAAAAAAAAAAGTGAATTTATAGGCCAGAATATTAATAGGGTCTCTATGAACTCAGCTTAAGGAAGAACAGTCGCTATTCCAACCTCCAGCTTTTTGGCAGGTGTGTGAAATCGATATATGCAAGGCTGTATCCAGGTTTTTAGTTCAGGGGGGGGTTGTGTTTTTTTGTGGGATGGGGGTTACAAAAAAATTTTATACAACGCATCAAAAATTTGTTTACATGCATTTTTGTTACTTTTTTCCGATTAGGACAAAAATTTCGGAAGAGATTTAAACCAAGTACCCCCCCCCCCTCCTGAATGCTGCCTTCTGGTCTCATGTGTTGATCTTTTACTTTTTGGAAATCTAACTACGAAACCAAAGCCAAATAAGAGTGGTAGACTACACTGCAATTTTCTTTCTTGACTGAAGCCTTTAAAGCTAGGTGCTATTAATTTTTTTTCTTTTTGCTCTCAGAATACAGGATGTACAATTTCCTTGAGATTTCATCATGGCAACAGTAGGTTTCCAAGAGTTCTGCTAATAATAAATAATCCGACCTGTGTTTTCTAGAGAAGACACTAAATGCTCGGGATTATTTTTCATTAAAATAACTGTTATGCTCTTAAATAGCATTGGGTATTTTCTAGAACTATATACCAAAAATAATAAATAATCCAACCTGTGTTTTCTAGAGAAAACGCTTATGGCTCGGGATTATTTTTCATTAAAATAGCTACTATGCTCTTAAATAGCACTTGGTATTTTCTAGAACGATGTACCAAAAATCATAAGTAATCCGCCCTCTATTTTCTAGAGAAAACACTAAATGCTCGGGATTATTTTTCATTAAAATAACTGTTATGCTTTTAAATAGCATTGGGTATTTTCTAGAACTATATACCAAAAATAATAAATAATCCAACCTGTGTTTTCTAGAGAAAACGCTTATGGCTCGGGATTATTTTTCATTAAAATAGCTACTATGCTCTTAAATAGCACTTGGTATTTTCTAGAACGATGTACCAAAAATCATAAGTAATCCGCCCTCTGTTTTCTAGAGAAAACACTAAATGCTCGGGATTATTTTTCATTAAAATAACTGTTATTCTCTTAAATAGCATTGGGTATTCTCTAGAAGGATGTACCAAAATTAATAAATAATCCGACCTGTGTTTTCTAGAGAAAACACTAAATGCTCGGGATTATTTTTCATTAAAATAACTGTTATGCTCTTAAATAGCATTGGGTATTTTCTAGAACTATATACCAAAAATAATAAATAATCCAACCTGTGTTTTCTAGAGAAAACGCTTATGGCTCGGGATTATTTTTCATTAAAATAGCTACTATGCTCTTAAATAGCACTTGGTATTTTCTAGAACGATGTACCAAAAATCATAAGTAATCCGCCCTCTGTTTTCTAGAGAAAACACTAAATGCTCGGGATTATTTTTCATTAAAATAACTGTTATTCTCTTAAATAGCATTGGGTATTCTCTAGAAGGATGTACCAAAATTAATAAATAATCCGACCCGTGTTTTCTAAAGAAAACACTAAATGCTCGGGATTATTTTCATTAAAATAGATGTTATGCTCTTAAATAGCATTGGGTATTTTCTAAAACGATATACCAAAAATAATAAATAATCCGACCTGTGTTTTCTAGAGAAAACACTAAATTTTCTGGATTATTTTTCATTAAAATAACTGTTATATTCTTACATAGCATTTGGTATTTTCTAGAAGGATGTACCAAAATTAATAAATAATCCGACCCGTGTTTTCTAGAGAAAACACTAAATGCTCGAGATTATTTTCATTAAAATAGCTGTTATGCTCTTAAATAGCATTGGGTATTTTCTATAACGATATACCAAAAATAATAAATAATCCGACCTGTGTTTTCTAGAGAAAACACTAAATTTTCTGGATTATTTTTCATTAAAATAACTGTTATGCTCTTAAATAGCATTTGGTATTTTCTAGAAGGATGTACCAAAATTAATAAATAATCCGACCCGTGTTTTCTAGAGAAAACACTAAATGCTCGAGATTATTTTCATTAAAATAGCTGTTATGCTCTTAAATAGCATTGGGTATTTTCTAGAAGGATGTACCAAAATTAATAAATAATCCGACCCGTGTTTTCTAGAGAAAACACTAAATACTCGGGATTATTTTTCATTAAAATAACTGTTATGCTCTTAAATTGCATTGGGTATTTTCTAGAAGGATGTACCAAAATTAATAAATAATCCGACCCGTGGTTTCTAGAGAAAACACTAAATGCTCGGGATTATTTTTCATTAAAATAGCTGTTATGCTCTTAAATAGCATTGGGTATTTTCTAGAAGGATGTACCAAAATTAATAAATAATCCGACCCGTGTTTTCTAGAGAAAACACTAAATGCTCGGGATTATTTTTCATTAAAATAACTGTTATGCTCTTAAATAGCATTGGGTATTTCCTAAAACGATATACCAAAAATAATAAATAATCCGACCTGTGTTTTCTAGAGAAAACACTAAATGCTCGGGATTATTTTCATTAAAATAACTGTTATGCTCTTAAATAGCATTGGGTATTTCCTAAAACGATATACCAAAAATAATAAATAATCCGACCTGTGTTTTCTAGAGAAAACACTAAATGCTCGGGATTATATTTCATTAAAATAGCTGTTATGCTCTTAAATAGCATTGGGTATTTCCTAAAACGATATACCAAAAATAATAAATAATCCGACCTGTGTTTTCTAGCGAAAACACTAAATGCTCGGGATTATTTTTCACTAAAATAACTGTTATGCTCTTAAATAGCATTGGGTATTTCCTAAAACGATATACCAAAAATAATAAATAATCCGACCTGTGTTTTCTAGAGAAAACACTAAATGCTCGGGATTATTTTTCATTAAAATATCTGTTATGCTCTTAAATAGCATTGGGTATTTCCTAAAACGATATACCAAAAATAATAAATAATCCGACCTGTGTTTTCTAGAGAAAACACTAAATGCTCGGGATTATTTTTTATTAAAATAACTGTTATGCTCTTAAATAGCATTGGGTATTTCCTAAAACGATATACCAAAAATAATAAATAATCCGACCTGTGTTTTCTAGAGAAAACACTAAATGCTCGGGATTATTTTCATTAAAATAACTGTTATGCTCTTAAATAGCATTGGGTATTTCCTAAAACGATATACCAAAAATAATAAATAATCCGACCTGTGTTTTCTAGAGAAAACACTAAATGCTCGGGATTATTTTCATTAAAATAACTGTTATGCTCTTAAATAGCATTGGGTATTTCCTAAAACGATATACCAAAAATAATAAATAATCCGACCTGTGTTTTCTAGAGAAAACACTAAATGCTCGGGATTATTTTTCATTAAAATAGCTGTTATGCTCTTAAATAGCATTGGGTATTTCCTAAAACGATATACCAAAAATAATAAATAATCCGACCTGTGTTTTCTAGAGAAAACACTAAATGCTCGGGATTATATTTCATTAAAATAGCTGTTATGCTCTTAAATAGCATTGGGTATTTCCTAAAACGATATACCAAAAATAATAAATAATCCGACCTGTGTTTTCTAGAGAAAACACTAAATGCTCGGGATTATTTTCCATTAAAATAACTGTTATGCTCTTAAATAGCATTGGGTATTTCCTAAAACGATATACCAAAAATAATAAATAATCCGACCTGTGTTTTCTAGAGAAAACACTAAATGCTCGGGATTATTTTTCATTAAAATAGCTTTTATGCTCTTAAATAGCATTGGGTGTTTCCTAAAACGATATACCAAAAATAATAAATAATCCGACCTGTTTTTTCTAGAGAAAACACTAAATGCTCGGGATTATTTTTCATTAAAATACCTGTTATGCTCTTAAATAGCATTGGGTATTTCCTAAAACGATATACCAAAAATAATAAATAATCCGACCTGTGTTTTCTAGAGAAAACACTAAATGCTCGGGATTATTTTTCATTAAAATAACTTTTATGCTCTTAAATAGCATTGGGTATTTCCTAAAACGATATACCAAAAATAATAAATAATCCGACCTGTGTTTTCTAGAGAAAACACTAAATGCTCGGGATTATTTTTCATTAAAATAGCTGTTATGCTCTTAAATAGCATTGGGTATTTACTAAAACGATATACCAAAAATAATAAATAATCCGACCTGTGTTTTCTAGAGAAAACACTAAATGCTCGGGATTATTTTTCATTAAAATAGCTGTTATGCTCTTAAATAGCATTGGGTATTTCCTAAAACGATATACCAAAAATAATAAATAATCCGACCTGTGTTTTCTAGAGAAAACACTAAATGCTCGGGATTATTTTTCATTAAAATAGCTGTTATGCTCTTAAATAGCATTGGGTATTTCCTAAAACGATATACCAAAAATAATAAATAATCCGACCTGTGTTTTCTAGAGAAAACACTAAATGCTCGGGATTATTTTTCATTAAAATAACTGTTATGCTCTTAAATAGCGTTGGGTATTTCCTAAAACGATATACCAAAAATAATAAATAATCCGACCGGTGTTTTCTAGAGAAAACACTAAATGCTCGGGATTATTTTTCATTAAAATAGCTGTTATGCTCTTAAATAGCATTTGGTATTTTCTAGAAGGATGTACCAAAATTAATAAATAATCCTACCCGTGTTTTCTAGAGAAAACACTAAATGCTCGGGATTATTTTCATTAAAATAACTGTTATGCTCTTAAATAGCATTGGGTATTTTCTAAAACGGTGTACCAAGACTATGTTTTACGTCATATACGTGACATCATATACGTCATGACATCATGCAAAAATTCCCAGCAAGGTGGTCTTTCCTGTGATCAGCAAATTTTTTACGTACCTGTTCTACGTAGCTGTTCTACGTAGCTGTTTTACGTATACGTACCAAAAAATACCACATAGTTAGTAAATTACTAAAATTATTTACCGGTTTTAAAATAGCTTTTAGTTTTGGAGGAGAAGGAAGTGGGACATATTAGAAAAGAGGTTTACATACTACTTTGAACTGTTTTATGATAATATTCCAATATTTTTTATGGTACCAAAATTAATAAATAATCCTACCCGTGTTTTCTAGAGAAAACACTAAATGCTCGGGATTATTTTCATTAAAATAACTGTTATGCTCTTAAATAGCATTGGGTATTTTCTAAAACGGTGTACCAAGACTATGTTTTACGTCATATACGTGACATCATATACGTCA
Source organism: Artemia sp. Qi Xiang Cuo (assembly GCF_049724085.1). NCBI lineage: Eukaryota > Metazoa > Arthropoda > Branchiopoda > Anostraca > Artemiidae > Artemia > Artemia sp. Qi Xiang Cuo. The sequence continues at coordinate 71,588,221 of NC_142801.1, read as the reverse complement.
TGACATCATGCAAAAATTCCCAGCAAGGTGGTCTTTCCTGTGATCAGCAAATTTTTTACGTACCTGTTCTACGTAGCTGTTCTACGTAGCTGTTTTACGTATACGTACCAAAAAATACCACATAGTTAGTAAATTACTAAAATTATTTACCGGTTTTAAAATAGCTTTTAGTTTTGGAGGAGAAGGAAGTGGGACATATTAGAAAAGAGGTTTACATACTACTTTGAACTGTTTTATGATAATATTCCAATATTTTTTATGGTCACAGGTCAAAGGCAAACTCAGTTAAGAGTGACGTACCTCTCATGGATTGTTTTCCCTCTAGCCTCATCCTATAGAAGGCATTGTCATAATAACGGAATAGATGCATTTCATCAAATATTCTGCTTTTATAGTTTTTTAGGGGGTTGGAGGCAAGGGAAAGACCACCCATCCGTTGGGTGCCTTCACAGCTCCCAATGTAGCGGATCGAAGTTTTTAATCATCTAAATTAACCTGATTAACATCTAATTAACCTAAATTAAAATGATTAACAGGTCCAAATACCTCTAATGGGACAGACCTTCGCCTCCCTATTGGTGATGACCCAAAATTAAACAAAGTGTCCACTCTTCACAGAAATAGATGGAATATTTCTATTTCTTTTTCTGTTTCTATTTCTATTATGAAGAAATATTTTCTATTTCTATTTTTCTATTTCTATTTCTCTATTTATATTAGAGAAATACTGGTATAGAAAATTTTTAGAATACTGGTATAGAAAATAGAATACTGGTATAGAAAATTTTTCTATTTCTATTATTTCTATTTTCTATTTCTATTTTTATTTATATTTCTATTATGAATTTCTATTTCTATTTCTATTATATTTCTATTTATATTTCTATTATGAATTTCTATTTCTATTATTTCTATATTTATTTCTATGAAGAAATTCTATTTCTTCATAGAAATAGATGGGTGTTTTGCACTTTGTTAAAATCAGGATCATGCAAACTATTTGAATCTGAATGATTGGAGGTAAAATTTTTACCCTTGAGCCCTCTAGCCTCTCTCTTGCAGTAAAAACGTTTTAGCAGAAACGTAGGCATGTTACAACCCATTTAAACAGAAGCCATGATAAAATTTTCCATTTTTGTGATTAGAGGGCAGAACAGTAGTCTGTAGAGTATTGTTGAAAAACAAGATAAGTCACGACTCGGTGCCAAAAAGACCTAAAGCAAACCAGTACTTGTACCTTTCTAACCGCTATATTTTTAGCAGCTTGTTTAAATTTCAAACTTGCAATGATTTTTAAAATCATTAACTTATTCCCGGAAAAAACTTTTCAGAAACTTATGCACCACTTCTGGCCGTTAATAAATTAAATAAATTAGACGAGTTTTTTTAACTGAAAGTGGCCTAAGTAGCGACATTAAAACTTAAAACGAACAGAAATTATTCCGTATATGAAAGCGGCTGTCCCCTCCTCAACGCCTCGCTCTTTACGCTAAAGTTTGACTTACTCACAATTTTTTTTACAATAAAAAACTTTAGCGTAAGGAGCGACACGTTGAGGAGGGGACAGCCCCTTTCATATACGGAATAATTTCTATTCGTCTTAAGTTTTAATGTCGCTCCTGACTTTCAGTTAAGAAAAACTTTTTTTTTATTTAATTTCTGAACGTTTTGAATTAATGCAGCTTTGATTTTGGCTCACCGTACATGAATAATTAAAACGAAATTTGCAGATTAATTTTACTTTTTTTGGCTAAATGGCTTTCTCAAAATTTTGTTCTGATGTAACTTACGTAACGAACTTCTTTATTCGTAAATTTTATTCCGTATATTAGGGAGTTCGGCCCCTAGTCAATATCTCGCTCTTTACCCTAAAGTTCAAATTGTGTTCCAATTCTTTAGATAGCCCCTTAATCACAAAGGTCGTTAGTTAGAACAAATAGCTATGATGAAAGTACAAAAAAAGAAATTTAGCGTAAAGAGCAAGTTAACGACTAGTTGGTGAACCCAATCATATACGTAATAATTTCTGTTCGTTTTAAGTTTTGGTTTTGCTCCTTAGTTTCAGTTGAAACAATTGTTTTTTTGTTGTTTTTTTTTATTTAAATTCTTATCGTGTTTTAAATAATGCTGGAAAATCCGGCGCCCCCTTCATAGCAATGTCCCTTCCCCCATGAAAACTTCCTCCATGGAAAGATCCTCCCGCGTAGCCCCCGACCCCCCTACTACCAGAAAAAATCCCCCCTGAAAACGTCTATATACTTCTCAGTAACCAATGCTACATGTAAACATTGGGCAAAGTTCATAACTTGCAGACCTTCCCCCGTGGACTGTGGGGGATTAAGTCATCCTCAAAGACATAGTTATTGTATTTTTTTTACCATGCTGAGCAAAATAGCTATCTTTGATCATTTTGATCAGGTGACTATGGGAAAAAATGAGCGTGAGAGGGGGCCTAGTTGGCCTCCATTTTTTTGGTCACTTAAAAATAGAACTAGAACTTTTAATTTCCGTTCGAATGACCCCTCCCACGATATTCAAGGACCACTGGGTCAATACAATCCCCCTGGGCGAAAAAAAAACAAACAAAAAAAACAAATAAACACGCATCCGTGATCTTTCTTCTGGCCCAAAATACAAAACTCCACATTTTTCCAGATAGGAGCTTGAAACTTCCATAGAAGGGTTCTCTGATACGCTAAGTCTGATGGTGTGATTTTCATTAAAGTTCTATGACTTTTAGGGATGTGTTCCACTTTTTCGAAAATAAGGCAAATTTTCTCAGGCGCGTAACTTTTGATAGGTAAAACTAAATTTGATGAAACTTGTATATTTAAATCAGCATAAAATCTGATTCTTTTGATGTATCTATTGGTATCAAAATTCCGTTTTTAGAATTTCGGTTACTATTGAGCCGGGTCACTCCTTACTGACAGTTCGTTACCACGGACTGTTTGAAATGCTCAGGTCTGTTGAAATTATGGGATAGGTATCCTAGGTAAAGGGGACAGAGGGGAAAAAAGTCCGAATCAAGCCCATTTTAAATATGTAGAAATCAAAAATAGTCTCTGAATAATTGTCTCTGATAATCTACTAAATGTCTCTGAATATATTAAGTAGGCCTACCTATAATAGTTTAAATTGGTTAAACGCATGCTTATGCTTTTACAACCATGTGTATTTTTAAAAATCAGGAAAAATCACGAACACAATTTTTAATAAGAAAAAGGCCTCCATGTGCAGCTATGCAATTGTTGGAAATGAGGGGTGCCAAACTTAAAAAAATATTAGTGAAATAGGCAAAAAATAAGCTATTAATTTAATGTTTTTACCACAAGCTTAAGAAAATGTAGGCTTCTTTGGAAATTAAATAAGAAAACAAGTTTTTTTAACTGAAAGTAAGGAGCGAGATTAAAACTTAAAACGAACAGAAAATATTCCGTATATGAAAGGGGCTGTCCCCTCCTCAACGCCTTGCTCTTTACGCTAAGGTTTGACTCTTTCTCACCACTCTATTTTTTAAAACAATACAAACCTTTAGTGTAAAGAGCAAGGCGTTTAGGAGGGGACAGCCCCTTTCATATTCGGAATAATTTCTGTTCGTTTTAGGTTTTAATGTCGCTCCTTACTTTCGTTTAAAACAATCATTTGTTTTCATTTGGTTTCTGGGTATTTTTAAACTAATGCTACTTTGATTTCGGCTCACCGTAAATAAATGAACAAAACGAAATTTGTAGTTTAATTTCGCTTTTTTTTGGCTAAATGGTGTTCTCGAAATTTTGATCTGACGTAACTTACAAATTAACTTACGTAACGAACTTCTGTATTCATAAATTTTTATTACAAATATTAGGGATTATATTAGGAGACCTAGCTCTTTACGCTAAAGTTCAAATTCTGTTCCCATTCTTTAAGAATGACCCCTTAACACAAAGGCCGTTAATTAGAATAAATAGCTCTGATGAAACTGCAAAAAAAACTTTAGCGTAAAGAGCGAGGTAATGATAGGGGGTGAACCCAATCATACGTAATATTTTTGTTGGTTTTAAGTTTTAATGTTGCTACTTACTTTCAGTTGAAAAAATTGTTTTCGTTTTTTTTTAATTTAATTTCTGATCGTTTTATTTTATAATTCTGGGAAACCAGGCACCCTCTTCAAAGCAATGTCCCTTCCCCATGAAAACTACTTCCATAGAAAGATCCTCCCAAGTAACCCCCGATCCATCCCCCAAGTACCAGAAATAATCCCCCCTGAAAACGTCTGTGTACTTCCCAATAGCCAATATTAAATGTAAACAATGGGCAAAGTTCATAACTTGCAGACCTTCCCCCGGGGACTTCGGGGGATTAATTCATCCTCAAAAATATAGTTTCTGTATTTTTCGACCATGCTGAACAAAATGGCTATCTCAAAATTTTCATCGGGTGACTTTGGGACAAAAATTACCGTGTGAGGGGGCCTAGTTGCCATCCATTTTTTGTCAATTAAAAAGGGCACTAGAACTTTTAGTTTCCGTTCGAATGAGCCCTCCCGCAATTTTCTAGGACCACTGGGTCGGTACGATCATCCCTGGGAAAAAAACACAAATAAACACGCATCCGTGATCTTTCTCCGGGCAAAAAATACAAAATTCCACATTTCTGCAGATAAGAGCTTGAAACTTCTATAGAAGGGTTCTCTGATACGCTGAATCTGACGGTGTGATTTTCATTAAAATTATATGACTTTTAGGGGGTTTTCCCCTTTTTTCGAAAAAAGGGACGTAACTCAGGCACGTAAATTTTTATGGGTAAGACTAAACTTGATGAAACTTATATATTTGAAATCAGCATAAAAATCCATTATTTTGCTGCATCTATTGATTTCAAAATTTAGTTTTTTAGAGTTTCGATTACTATTGAGCCGGGTCGCTCCTTACTTACAGTTCGCTATTACGAACTTTTTGATCAACAGATCGTTGACATTTGAATTTGACCGACGAAATGAGTTATGAAATTTAGTTAGTTATGTTGTAGCCACAGATCAACGTGGCAACACCGACGAAAATGTGGTACCATCCTAAGAACTTCACAACTGTAAACCCTCAAAAGACAAATCTTAGAAAATCTTGGCTTCCAGGTACGAATAGACCTAAGGTGGGTTCAGAAGGCAGCACCTTCAGCGCCACTACAGAGCCCTTAGTTATTATGTTTTGGTATTTTAAGAGATCTGTATTTCTGCAATGTCATAGTGAGATTTCGTCCCATTTGTTGCCATAATCTGAAGTCTAACTTTTCTTCTATAATTCTGAATGGGTAATTATTGATGTTTTTCATTTTTCATCACTTTCTCTTTTCTTTGATTGCACATGACTTCTTGGCATTCTAACATTACAATTTTATTAATATTTTCTATTTCGATATAAATGATTGTTGTCCAAGAAAGAATTGTGTTCCATTCAATGTATCAGACTGGCCTTTGAACCACTGTGAAAAATAATGAATGAGATAAGAATGAAAAAGCACGTTCGTATGATCATACACTGATTAAGTGATTCGAACTTCCGATGTCTGTTTATTGATTTATTGTAAGAAAGGATTTCGCCGTGAATTGTTTGGAAAACCTCCAGAGTATCTGGCTTTGTTTTCTTCCGTTTTATTTAAGAGCGAAAAAAAAAACAATTCATTCGTTGAACGCCATCAGCGTGCAGTCGTGTAGGCTACCCCAGGAGTTGCTCTCTCTCAGAAATCATGTATATCAGGTGGTGCGTGCCAAACGTGGTTCGTAGAACGGTGCAGCACATGTGGAGTTCCGAGATGCACACCTGGTGTTACAATTTCTCAGGATTCAAGTTTGGAACCTTGGAAAAACTATGTGTCAGGGACTTGCACAGGGAGAGGAGACTCGAGATCCGGCCTCCTCCCCCCGAGATCCTAAATTTGTCCGAATTTCTGTTTAACTTAATATGAAATTGTTAAACGTTTTTTTATTTATTATTTGTCCTCCCCCTGAAAAAATACAACGTACGTGTTAGGGGTATGTATTAATTGCCATTTAAACTATATTAGATAAATATATTATTATTCATCCAGAAATGCTTGTCCTACCTTTGGATCTTTTGCAACTGGATATAAAGACCAAGGTAACCGCCTGGAAATTTTCTCATTGGAAATTTATGTCAGGGACGTATCCATAGGGGAATGCTCCCATTTGAAATCCTATATTTTCCACAATTTCTGAGCACTTCTTGTGCGAAATTTCAGATAACTTTTTTTCAAAAGATGCCCCCCCCCCAAAAAAAAAGGTCCCGTGTACGTGTCTGTAATTTATATTCAAAATTAACATCAAAACTATATTGAGAAAATATATTAATATTATTTTTCTCAAGGTGTTTTTCCTACCTTTGGATCTTTTGCAACTGAATCTTGGGACAAAGGACATCATCAGGAAATTTGTTCGAGAGAAAATTTTTCAAGCGTACGCAGGGCAGCCTACCCAAGGCCGTATCCAGGGGGTAGGGCGTTTGAACGCCCCCCCCCCCGGGATTCAATGTTTGTCTGACTCATAATAACGTACCAAAAATGAATATAAACATATTTATGATGTTTTTTAAGTTTCTTGTATCCCCCCACCCGGAAAAATACTTTTGTTACCCCCCCCCTTTCCCCCTGAAAAAAATTATGGATGCATCCTTGAGCCTACCCCTTTGAACTTTCCAAAATCTGTGGGCACTTCTTATGCCAATTATAAAATAAATTTTGTTTTTGTTAATGTTTCCCCCCCCTCCCCGCCTTGAACAAAAATTCTGCGTACACGGCATGCATGTGTATTAAACATTATTAAAACTATGTTAAGTAATTATATAAATAATATTGATTTAATGATGTTTTTCCTACCTTTGGACCTTTTGCAACTGAATACAGGGATCAGCAATACCGTCTGGAAATTTTCCCTGGGGGAAGTTTTCCAATGAATAGGTGTGATGGTAACAAATTAAAGCGCTGTAAATATGTTGATAGGTCTAATATTTTCACGGAAATAGATGAAAGTACAATAAATGAAGGGGAATGAATTAAAATGAAGACATTGATTAAGTAAATGGGACTTTCGATGTGTGTTTATTGATTTATAGCAAGAAAAGGATTTCGTTGCAAAATGTTTGGAAAACTTTCAGAGAATCTACCCTTTTGTTCTTCGAATAATTTGAACGATAGAAAGATCAATTCGCTTGCTAACGCCAACAGAGAATTTGCAGCTCTTTTTAGTTCCTGAATTTGCTTTATCTTAATTTTTGTCTTTTATGTGTCTTATCGTATCTTAAGTAGCCAAATTCAACATGGTTTCTTTTACCCAAAATGGCCTGATTAAGTTTGGAGTTTGTGTAAGATTTTGTTTATATTTTTTGTTTTGTTTGAGGTTATCACCGTTTTGTTTTTCTTTTTTTTTAACTTTTATTTCTGTCTTATCTTACACTTGGGTGTTTTTTCGACGCATCGGAACTCATGATCAAAACCAATTTGTTTAACTACTCCTTGGGATATTCCTAAAGACCTGGGATCTTAATTTGGGACCAATAGCTGGGGATTTTCCCCGAGATCAAATCTTGCGATATTAGGAAGGGCAAAGATTATATCATTAAACTTGCCCTCGAAAAGTTTATTAAGTATTATCAAGTATTATCATTATTTAATATATAGGTTTTTTTAACTGAGTTAAAAAAAATTCCTGATTTTTTTAACTGAGTCATGAGGTGCTATAAAATCTTATCGGTACCTGATAACACAAGGACAGGCCCAAATACTTTTAACTTACTACCCAAAGCAAACGGAGAACTTGTAAACAAGGCCGTATCAAGGGGAATAGGGGATTTGAACTCCCTCTCCGAATTGTTTGTCCGAGTCGCAGAAAGTATTATCAAATATTGAAATTATTTAATATCTAGGGATTAGTTTCCAAAATTCTGGACTCTTGTAACAGAGTCATGGGCTGTTAATAAAATCTCATCGGTAACCCTGATAACACAAGGACAGGGCCAAATACTTTTAACTTACTACCCAAAGCAAACGGAGAACTTGTAAACAAGGCCATTCCCAGGGGAATAGGGGATTTGAATACCCTCTCCAAATTGTTTGTCCGAGTCGCAGAAAGTATTATCAAATATTGAAATTATTTAATATTTAGGGATTAGTTTCCAAAATTCTGGACTCTTGTAACAGAGTCATGGGCTGTTAATAAAATCTCATCGGTAACCCTGATAACACAAGGACAGGCCCAAATACTTTTAACTTACTACCCAAAGCAAACGGAGAACTTGTAAACAAGGCCATTCCCAGGGGAATAGGGGATTTGAATACCCTCTCCAAATTGTTTGTCCGAGTCGCAGAAAGTATTATCAAATATTGAAATTATTTAATATCTAGGGATTAGTTTCCAAAATTCTGGTCTCTTGTAAACAGAGTCATGGGCTGTTAATAAAATCTCATCGGTAACCCTGATAACACAAGGACAGGCCCAAATACTTTTAACTTACTACCCAAAGCAAACGGAGAACTTGTAAACAAGGCCATTTCCAGGGGAATAGGGGATTTGAATACCCTCTCCAAATTGTTTGTCCGAGTCGCAGAAAGTATTATCAAGTATTGAAATTATTTAATATCTAGGGATTAGTTTCCAAAATTCTGGACTCTTGTAACAGAGTCATGGGCTGTTAATAAAATCTCATCAGTAACCCTGATAACACAAGGACAGGCCCAAATACTTTTAACTTACTACCCAAAGCAAACGGAGAACTTGTAAACAAGGCCATTTCCAGGGGAATAGGGGATTTGAATACCCTCTCCAAATTGTTTGTCCGAGTCGCAGAAAGTATTATCAAATATTGAAATTATTTAATATCTAGGGATTAGTTTCCAAAATTCTGGACTCTTGTAAACAGAGTCATGGGTTGTTAGTAAAATCTCATCGGTAACCCTGATAACACAAGGACAGGCCAAATACTTTTAACTTACTACCCAAAGCAAACGGAGAACTTGTAAACAAGGCCGTATCCAGGGGAATAGGGGATTTGAACTCCCTCTCCGAATTGTTTGTCCGAGTCGCAGAAAGTATTATCAAATATTGAAATTATTTAATATCTAGGGACTAGTTTCCAAAATTCTGATCTCTTGTAACAGAGTCATGGGCTGTTAATAAAATCTCATCGGTAACCCTGATAACACAAGGACAGGCCCAAATACTTTTAACTTACTACCCAAAGCAAACGGAGAACTTGTAAACAAGGCCGTATCCAGGGGAATAGGGGATTTGAACTCCCTCTCCGAATTGTTTGTCCGAGTCGCAGAAAATATTATCAAATATTGAAATTATTTAATATCTAGGGATTAGTTTCCAAAATTCTGGACTCTTGTAACAGAGTCATGGGATGTTAATAAAATCTCATCGGTAACCCTGATAACACAAGGACAGGCCCAAATACTTTTAACTTACTACCCAAAGCAAACGGAGAACTTGTAAACAAGGCCGTATCCAGGGGAATAGGGGATTCGAACTCCCTCTCCGAATTGTTTGTCCGAGTCGAAGAAAGTATTATCAAATATTGAAATTATTTAATATCTAGGGATTAGTTTCCAAAATTTTGGACTCTTGTAACAGAGTCATGGGCTGTTAATAAAATCTTATCAGTAACCCTGATAACACAAGGACAGGCCCAAATACTTTTAACTTACTACCCAAGCAAACGGAGAACTTGTAAACAAGGCCGTATCCAGGGGAATAGGGGATTTGAACTCCCTCTCCGAATTGTTTGTCCGAGTCGCAGAAAGTATTATCAAATATTGAAATTATTTAAAATCTAGGGATTAGTTTCCAAAATTCCTGACTCTTGTAACAGAGTCATGGGCTGTTAATAAAATCTCATCGGTAACCCTGATCAAACAGTTCGTGGTAACGAACTGTAAGTAAGGAGCAACCCGGCTCAATGGTAACCGAAACTCTAGAAAACGGCATTTTGATACAAATAGATACATCAAAAGAATTACATTTTAATGCTGATTTCAAATATATAAGTTTCATCAAGTTTAATCCTACCCATCAAAAGTTAGGCGCCTGAGAAAATTTGGCTGATTTTCGAAAAAGGGGGGAAAGACCCCCTAAGAATTATAGAACCTTAATGAAAATCACACCATCATATTCCGCGTATCAGAGAACCCTACTGTAGAGGTTTCAAGCTCCCATCTACAAAAATATGGAATTTTGCATTTTTTGCCAGAAGACAGATCACGGGTGCGTGTTTATTTGTTTGTTTGTTTTTTTTTCCCCCAGGGGTGATCGTATCGAACCAGTTGTCCTAGAATATCGTGGAAGGGCTCATTGGAATGGAAATTGAAATTTCTAGTGCCCTTTTTAATTGACCAAAAAAAATGGAGGGCAACTAGGCCCCCTCCCACGCTCATTTTTTTCCCAAAGTGACCTGATCAAAATTTTGAGATAGCCATTTTGTTCAGCATAATCGAAAATATTATAAGTATGTCTTTTAGGATGACTTAATATCCCGAACTTCCCGGGGGGAGGGCTGAAAGTTATGAACTTTACCCAATGTTAACATATCGTCGTTGTTATTTGGAATTATACAGACGTTTTCAGGGGATATTTTTCCGGGTAGTGTGGGGGGGGTCCGGGGTTATGTGGGAGTATCTTTACATGAAGGAAGTTTTCATGGGGGAAGGGACATTGCTATGAAGGGGACTCCGGACTTTCCAGTAATATCTAAAAAAAGATCATTAATTTAGTATAAAAAAAACAAGTATTTCAACTGCAACAGCAGCAACATCAAAACTTTAAACGAACAGAAAATATAACATATATAATTGGGTTCACCCCGTAGTCAAAGTCTGGTTCTTTAAGCCAAGGATTTCTTAGTACTTTCATAAGAGCTATTTATTCTAATTAACAGCCTTTGTGATTAAGCGGTCATTTCTAAAGAATTGGAACAAAATTTGGAGTTTCGCTTAAAGAGCAAGTTATTGACTAGGGGGCGAACCCGCTAATAAACGTATTAAAAATATATGAACATAGAAGCTCGTTACGTAAGTTAATTCGTAAGTTACGTATATTTATTACTAATAAAAACGTTCGTAAATAAAATTAAACAAGTTTCGAGAAAGCCGTTTAACTAAATAAAAGTAAATTAATATGAAAATTTTGTTGTAATTATTCATGTACGGTGAGCTAAAATCAAAACCAGCATTTATTCAAAAACGTTCAAAAATTAAATAAAAAAACAAGTTTTTTAAACTGAAAGTAAGGAGCGACATTAAAACTTAAAACGAACAGAAATTATTCTGTATATGAAAGAGACTGTCCCCTCCTCAACGCCTCGCTCTTTACGCTAAAGTTTGACTCTGTCTCACAACTTTATTTTTTAAAACAATAAAAAACTTTAGCGTAAAGAGCGAGGCGTTGAGGAGGGGACAGTCTCTTTCATATACAGAATAATTTCTGTTCGTTTTAAGTTTTAATGTCGCTCCTTACTTTCAGTTTAAAAAACTTGTTTTTTTTATTTAATAACACAAGGACAGGCCCAAATACTTTTAAATTACTACCCAAAGCAAACGGAGAACTTGTAAACAAGGCCGTATCCAGGGGGATAGGGGAATTGAACTCCCTCTCCGAATTGTTTGCCCGAGTCGCAGAAAGTATTATCAAATAATGAAATTATTTAATATCTAGGGATTAGTTTCCAAAATTCTGGACTCTTGTAACAGAGTCATGGGCTGTTAATAAAATCTCATCGGTAACCCTGATAACGCTAAGCCAGACCTAACTACTATTAACTTACAACCCTAAGAGAACGCAGAACTTGTAAAAGGAGGGTCTTGGGTGATTTTAAATGAGGAAATAGGGATCGACAACTAGAGATCCTAGCGTCTGGTGAGTTCATTAAAAAAGCCGAAAACTTCAAAAAACGTTGAGATTAGGTTCATTTGCAATGCAATAGAATTTTAACTGAAATTTCTCTCTAAGTGGCAATTAATCAACATTTTTTAGAATACATCAGTATCCAGTCTACACAAAGCAGGCCCAGGTGAGCCTTTGAAAATCATGGCAGATTGAGCGGCCTAGTTCATTTTAAGCTGGTAGGACATTTGGGGATAGAATTCTATTTTCTATACCCTCACTTGCGTTTTAAAATGCCTGAAAAGAAAAATATGCTTCATTTTTGGGTCAAATAAATCGAATGCCAGATGGCACTGGTGATTTTTCTTAGCAACACTAGTGGTAGTTTCCGCTCTTATACCCATTACGGTAGCCTTAATCGCAGTCAGCCGGACCAACTATATTCTTTAGGATAGTTTTATCAAACAGTTTGTGGTAACGTAAGTAAGGAGTGACCTGGCTCAATAGTAACCGAAACTCTAGAAAACAAGATTTTGATACCAATAGATATATCAAAAGAATCAAATTTTAATGCTAATTTCAAATATATAAGTTTAATCAAGTTTAGTCCCACCCATCAAAAGTTACACACCTGAGAAAATTTGGCTGATTTTCGAAAAAAGGAGGAAAGACCTCCTAAAAGCTATAGAACCTTAATGAAAATCACACCATCAGATTCAGCGTATCAGAGAACCCTACTGTAAAAGTTTCAAGTTCCTATCTGCAAAAATGTGGAATTTTGCATCTTTCTGGCAGAAGGAAGATCACAGATGTGTGTATTTGTTTTTTTTTTCCAGGGGTGATCGTATCGACCCAGTAGTCCTAGAATAGGAGGGCTCATTCGAACGGAAATTAAAAGTTATAGTGCCCTTTTTAAGTGACCAAAAAATGGAGGGTAACTAGTCCCCCTCCCACGTTCCTTTTTTCCCCGAAGTCACCCGATCAAAATTTTGAGATAGCCATTTTGTTCAGCATGATCGTAAATATGATAACTATGTCTTTTAGGATGACTTAATCCCCTGAACTCCCAAGGGGGAGGGCTGAAAGTTATGAACTTTACCAATGTTAACATATAGCATTGGTTATTGGGAAGTATACAGATGTTTTCAGGGGGGATTTTTTCTGGTAGTGAGGGGGGGGGGTCGGGGGTTATGTGGGAGATCTTTCCATGTAGGACGTTTTCATGGGGGAAGGAACACTGCTTTGAAGGGGGTTCCAGATTTCCCAGTATTATTTAAAAAAAGATCAGAAATTAAATAAAAAAAAACAAGTTTTTTAACTGAAAGTAAGGAGGAACTTCAAAACTTAAAACGAACAGAAAATATTACGTATATGATTAGTTCACCCCCTAGTCAATACCTCGCTCTTTAAGCCAAAGATTTTTTTAGTACTTTCATAAGAGCTATTTATTCTAATTAACGCCTTTTTGATTAGGGGGTGATTTTTAAAGAACTGGAACAAAATTTGAACTTTAGCGTAAAGAGCAAGGTATTGAGCGTAAAGAGCGAACCCCCTAATATACGTATTAAAAATATATGAATATAGAAGTTCGTTACGTAAGTTAATTCGTAAATTACGTGTATTTATTACTAATAAAACCGTTCGTAAATAAAATTAAACAAGTTTCGAGAACCAAATGAAAGTAAAATTAATATACAAATTTTGTTTTAATTATTCATGTTCGGTGAACCAAAATCAAAACTTGCATTAATTCAAAAACGTTCAGAAATTAAATAAAAAAAAACAAATTTTTTTAACTGAAAGTAAGGAGCGACGTTAAAACTTAAAACGAACAGAAATTATTATGTATATGAAATGGGCTGTCCTCTCCACAACGCCTCACTCTTTACGCTAAAGTTTGACTTCCTCACAATTTTTTTTTAACAATAAAAAACTTAGCGTAAAGGGCGAGGCGTCGAGGAGGGGACAGCACCTTTCATATACGGAATTATTTCTGTTCGTTTTAAGTTTTAACGTTGCTCCTTACTTTCAGTTAATTTTGTTTTATTATTTAATGATATAAAGAAGACTGTGCGCGGGAAAGTTTTTTTCATGTGTTAATTTTTCAATGCATTAAATGGTTATATCTTTTGGATATTTATTTGGTTATTATGTGAACATTTTCGGCTAATCAGTCCAACTAGTAACTATAGGTATACATTATGTTTGTTTGGATCTTAAGTTTATATTCCTTATAATCTTATACAAAAAGGAGTCGCTTGAGTTTTCAACTTGAGTTCCATATTTTACGCACAAAAAAACTACGCACAGAAAACAAAAAAAAGCACAAAGAATGCATATTTTACGCACAAAAAACAAAAAAACGCACAAAAAATACATATTCTACGCACAAAAAAACAAAAAAGGGCACAACAAATACATATTTTACGCACAAAAAAACAAAAAAACGCAAAAAAAATACATATTTTACGCACAAAAAACAAAAAAAAACGCACAATGAATATATATTTTACGCACAAAAAACTACGGTTCCACATTTCTCGAAAAAAAGGGTAGAAATCGCATCAAACCAACAGTAATAGATTGTGCGGATAGAGGGATTGCGCTTTTAAGTAGTGAAAGGGGTTGCGCCGCAGAAATGTGGTGTTTTCTGCCATGTTGTGAAGCAAGAACTTTTTTCATGTTATATATAATTTACCCTACTTAATATTCCTTATATATTCTGTTGTTATATATTCCTTTCTTATTTCTGTCATTGGGCCGATATGTAAGAATCTAGTAAAAATCGAACAAACGGCTACAATAAATAAGTGAACATTCTTTACTATCCTTCTCAGTAGATTTTTCTCAGTTACATATACATGTTTATTAAAACAAAACAAATTGAAATAAAATAAATAACAAATAAAAAGCTAAAAGTAACAATTGATCTGTCCCTAGAGATGTGATGAGATCTGTTTTAGGGTACCATCTCTTTTTTTTCTTTCCTTTTTTTTTACAGGATTCTGCACTAACCATATATATATAACTCTAACCGCTTAAATAGAGAAAGACGCTTTTACTATTTTGGTCGCCTACGAATAATAACTGAAGCAAGGGGGTGGTGTGGATTTTTGTTGGGGGGATATTTCTATTCAGGGGGAGGGGGCATGAAAACTGTATAAAACGCATCAAAAATCTGTTTGTCAAAAATTTATGTCTATTTTGTTGCTTTCTTTTACAAGTTGACGTAATTTTTGGGGCAGGGGGGTGGGAAACCTTGTAACCCTGCCCGCTGGATACGGCCTTGAGTTGGAGAGTACCATTTAGCAATAAATAGCAACTTGAAACCTTTACCTGAATGTTGTCCCAGTCAAGTCGGACTATAAGTTGTAATTTTCACCAAGATCTCGCTTTTCTGGGGTAAATTTTCCCCTTTATCTAGAATAGTACCGATTTATTTGTGCTGATACCTTTAAAAAGCAGCTTTAAACTAATTAAAATTTAACTATTCGGAATCGGCATAATAAGCAGATTTGTTTGAATTCATTATTTTGGCTTCTATTGACACACTTCACTTACCATTCACTATGATAAGAGGTTTTAAACAGTGAGGGGGGGGGGTAAGTCTAAAAAAATAATATTTTCGGCCACAGGTATTCTATTTTTTCCAGGGATGTTCCTTGATCTATTCTAAAGGGGACCTTCCTATCCCGCTGTATTAGGTATGTTCAAACCTTTATTTGTTTTATATATTACCTCAATTTTACCTCATTTATTTTTACCTCAATATTACCTCAATTTTTTTTTCTAGGTACATTACTTAAAATGCCACGAAAATCTATACGGAAGGCGAAATCAATTTTCTTCCTCGAATAACTCCAAGGTAAGTGGATTAATTTAAAGAAGGAATTATACTCAAGGGTAATTAGATAGAGCTGTAAAAGAAATGTTCAGAAAGTCTTGGGAAAGTTTCCCTATTCCTCAAAAAGAAAGTCGTCTAAAGTTAACATTTCCAGTGATGTGAAATATTACCTCATTTCAGTTTGTAATTACATGGATGTATACATAAATTATTTAAAGGGATGTAAATTTTAAGATTATCCTGAACTTAGAATAGGTGGTTTGTTTGCGGTTAAGCAGAATAGCTTGGAAAAAGAGAAAAGGGGAAAATAAACATTGAAAAGTGTCCCTGTAAATATTTTAGAATTTATGAGGTGGAACAGTGTCATAGAGGCACTAGGAAATAGATCCACCAGTTTCTTCTGTCTGTACACACAGCCAAATCTTATTGCAGGTAATTGCCGATGACACAGAAAAAGAAACAGAAAAAGATGAAAAAGAACCGAAAATAATAACTTTGTGGAACTTTGTTAAAGTTTTAGGAAAATTACTAGTAAAGTTCAATACGATGGTGCAAAAAATGGCCAAAAATATTCGACCCTGCTTTTTCTAAACATTAATTTTATCTTTAAGATCATATTTTGGTTTGATGAAACAAAACCAAAAATAAAACGACAAGAAAATATCACTTTATTTTGACCCGTGGATTCACCATAGGTCAGTTTATATCTGAAAACCGTGATTTTCTAGGTTTTTTCCTTTTTTCAACATTATAGAGCTTTTGGGCAGTTTCAAATTGTTGGCAGTGCTCCAACGTTGAAAATACATAAAAATAAAGCTAATTACTTAACTTTAAATTTTATCCGTAGAAACTGAAACATTAGTTATATGTTGATTCTCAAAAACAAGTAGGCCTACACCGTCAAAGGAATGCTGCACTTCTAGAGATAATTTGGCGCCATCTGTTCTTACTTTATTCTTCTGCTGATTTTTCATCCACGCTTCTTTCTTTTAAGTTTTGCATCCCCTACTGCCAAACTGCTTAACTGCATGTGGATTTTTTTTTTTTTTTTTTTTTTTTTTTTTTTTTTTTTTATCAAGAACTGGATATTTCGATCCCATGAACAATGGTCATCATCATCAGAAATTCTGATCACTGATCACCTGAGCACTTTATATCTGTAAATGTATATCGTCTAAACAGAGAGTTCCTGGTGTGTTTATCTATCAGGATAAATTGAAAATCCTCCCGTTAGACGCTTCTTAAAAGCAGGTATGGAATTGCAAGATTTTAACCCTAATGTTTTCTTCCATTTTCAGCTATATTTTTTGGTAAAATATGAACAACATAGGTGCGTGTTATACCTCTAAACTTGAGCATTTTGACCATTTTTTTCAGTTTTCAAATTACTCGCTTAAAATTAATTTAGCTTCCTAAAGGAGTTAAATAGGCCACATTGCACTTCCTGGCTGAAGGGCCTTCAAAAGGAGATCAGCACTGTCGGTTTGAACCTAAGGGTCTAGTGCCGTATCCTTTACCTCTTTTTTTACTTTTAATTGCGATTTTTACCTTTTTTTAACCTTTTTTTTTACAATTTTACCTTTAATTGCGATTAATCGCAATAAGGTTTAGATAGATAGATAAGTATATTTCAAAAGCCGTGAGGCTGTGTACACAAAAAAAAATTAAATAGAATATAATTTAAAAAAAAATAATTTAAAAAAAATTAATTAAATAAAATAACAATAAAATTGCAAAGCACACAAAAAAACGAATTAAATTAAAAAACTTTACAAAACAAGTTTTTCGAAGAAACGTAAAGAGCTCTATTAAGACAAGAATGAGCAGAAATAAAGTCAAATAATCAAACAAACAAAAAAACAAAAAACTAATAACCGTGGATTGTCAGTTTAATTGACATATACTGATATTTATTCCTTAAAGTTTTGATATTTTTTATTTATGAAAGCAAGAGAAGTGAAAACATTTAAAACATATTTTGTTTTCAGTAAAGTGAAAATTATGTTCTGGTCTTGAGAAGGCGTGGGAGGTATCAACCCTAATCATATTAAATTTTGCTTGGTTGAAACCTTACTTGATCATCTGCCTTATTCCAGGTTTTTTTGGAAATTCAATTAAGTAACGGCGGTGCTTTGTGGTAATTTCACTCTTAGATGATTATTTGGCTTAATGTTTATCAGTCTTTTTCGAAATAAGAGTCTACAATTTCCAGTGAAAAACTTGTCTTATGTTAACAGTTTTTTTTAAATTAATATCTGTTAGTTTTTTATTGACATAGTCTTTAGTCTTTTTCATGAAAAAAAATTATATTTTACATCTTTTCAATAAACATAATGGGGCAATTGCATAATTGTGGGGGGTTGGCATGCCTAATATCTCTAAAGGCATAGTTGATGGACATTCTACTATGCTGAGCAAAACAACTGTCTCAAAATTTTGAATAGATGGGTTTGGAAAATGAATGGGCTTAAGAGAAAGGCTGCTTGTGCTCCAACCTCTTTTTACTCTTAAAAAGGGCACTCGAACTCAACAAAACTAAAACGCAACAAAAATTAGCATATACACATTTTGTTATTCTTTTATATCTCTGACAAAAACTAGGGGGTGGTTCAAAACTGGGTATTCCACCCTGGACAAGGCCTTGCACGTGTTTATATTCATAGGTCAAACTGTATTTCTGCCTCTTATTTCTAACCCAAAAACAACAAGTTAGAATATCATCGAATTAATCTCCTTGGAAATCCCTATCACCCCCTATTTTCGTATCACTCCTGTTTTCCAGGAAGATAATTTGATAAGAATGTCAAGCGTCTCCTGCATACGGAATATATAAGTCAATAAAATGTCTTAAAGATTTATAGTCGCATTTTCTATTTCCTTAGAATTAAAACTTTTTCGTTAAATTTGATTATATTTATACAAGAAGTGTAATTACCAACGATTTATGGATTTTAGTTTGTTGAAAGAAGGATTTTTGGGTCACGTTTATGCTTTGAAACTGAAAGTTTTTAAATCTTTGACTTCATGAAATTTTATTGAATCATCGGGCACGAGGAAACGTGAGTCATGCTTCAGTTAATATCAGTCTATTCAAATTTAAAGAAGAAAAATCAGTCTACCCAAACTCAAAAAAGGTACTAATTGTCTCTGTATCCGACTAGTTGAGGATTGAGCTAAGGGTGTGGCTGGGGCTACCCTCTAAAAAATTTTAAGGCTAAAGAGTGCATAAGAGCAAAAGGTCAAAACAAAAATTACAAAAAATAAATAAAAATGAAATAAAACAAAATAACTAGAAAAGTGTTTCAAGAAAAATTACTTCCCTCTAGAAGTCCAAAACAATTTTTTTTTGGGGGGGGAGGGTTAAAGTCGATTTACCCATGTCAAGTGAAAATGACCAGTGAGTAATGACACATGATCAATATAGTGCCATAAAGGCTAAGGTATAGCCTACTAAGGAAAAATGATCCATTTCTGTTGATGCTTGAATTATGTAGGCCTATCTTAGTTTTGACAAGATTTGTGAAGCCACTAAATTGGTCTTTCAAGCGTTACAGTAATCCAATCTGTAATTCCAATCTGCTTGCAAAAAATAGCATATTACAAAAAAGGAATTTCAAATCTTTATATCCCCACCATCATTTTCTGGAAAATTTCTCGTTGTCGGTCTCTTACCCTTTAAAATAAATTCTTCTCCCACGTTGAGCTCCACGATCAAAAGGTGCCAGTAGGCTAAGACATTACTCGCAATACCTGAATAGGATAATTTGTTAATGAAATGGATCCTTTTAATTGTTTCATGGGGTAAGGGGGTAGCGTAATAAATACATGCTATTGAAACACAATTTTGTCGTGGGAAAGGAGTTGGTGTAACCCTGGAATGATGTTATGAGGCACCTATGTTAACAATTAATTACACATAATTTTAAATAAAATGGGCATATATTACTCTAGTCCCATAAGTTGTTGACTCTTGGGGGTGTTGGCTCTCCGTCAAATGGTATTCCTGGTTTACAGAAGTCCTTGGTTACCTTCTAAGAAATTTTGCAATTGAAGGAGAATAAATATTTTTTCTTTATTATTAATCTCATAAATTAATATCACTAAAAGGTTTTCTTTAAACCGCAAAGGCAAATGAGCTGGAAGTTCATGAAATCAAATTTCAGATGTGTTTGAAAGAATTTTCTTCGCTCTTATGAGTCTAATGGGAAATAAATTTATTTTAAGTGGGGAATAGTTTTAATGAGTTTAATGGGGAATAATAATTTTGTGTTTTTTTAAGTGTTTTTTCCGACAACAAAATTCACTTCGAAAAATTTTGTAATTATTGCTGAGGAATTTTTCTAAAATACTCAAAAGCTGTCTGAATGAATAGAGTATAGTAATGCCTAAGGAAATTATATATAATAAGTCAGCTTTTAATCATGCTTGAAATATGGTGTATCCAACTCTGCAAAAGGAAGGATGTAAAAGTAGGGGCGGATCCAGGATTTTTTAGGGGGGGGGCAAAATAAGTGAATCCGATAAACTTGCGTTAGGATCAAGTTTAATTAAGGCAAACTTGCGTTAATTAGGTAAATTATACTACTTTAAACTACGTTAGGGGGGCACCCCCTCGCCCCTGGATCCGCCACTATCTGAAAGGGACGCTTATGTCTAGACCCAAAGACAACAAACATAATTTTGATGGTAGAAAACTCAAAATTCCAAATATTTCTACATTTGATTGGAACATATTTAAGGTGGCCCTATTCACACAGAGGTCATTACAAAGGTAATTTTGAATATTTTAACAATGATGATATACACGCTAAATTTTCCATGCAGATTTTCGGAAATGGGAAGGTCTTAGAAACTGAGGTCTCTGTAAACCATTAAAAACCAGATATTCTAATTATTAGATGCAGGCCAAATGATCCGTCAAGTCCTTCTATTTATTATTATTATTTTTTACTGAGGTGGTTCGTTTAGTGGATTATGCACTTTTAAAAGTTTTTCGAAGAATTTCGTTGGGGGAAGGGTACTTTCAATTACCTCTAGGCTAACTACGTATTTCTCCTCTGTTTAGTTAAGAACACTAACCTAAAAAACTACTGCGGATATTAAAACAGTTTTCATTATAAAAAAATTTGCACAGCTAGCAGTGGCCTTTTTGGCATTTGCATTGGAATATGCGTCTTTTTTGTATTGTTATTAAAAGAAAACTGCTCTCTGCTAGAATTTGAAAAATATTTTCCCCCGCTCCCTCCCCTAATTTTCATAGCTTGGCACCACAGTTTTTTGTTTTCATATAATGAACACAAAACCAAAATAACTCTTTTTTGAAAATACATCCTTCATATATTACTGTGGCCTTGGTAACTCTCAACATCATTATCGTCATAATAGATTTGAACAGTCGAAAATTAACATGAAAATTTGCATTAATTCCTAGCGCAATCAAGATAATCTGACACATTTATGACTGTTTTTCTTGATTCTTCAAAATGAATCCAGGAAAACTATCTTTTTATTTAAAATAGTATTAGTGTTTAATGTGCCAGCAGAGATAATAAAGACGCCACGCTGCCATAGATTATAATGTAGTATAACTTTGGATTTGAACATTGAAAAATTATTCTTAACAGTTTGAATAGATTCTATAACTCCCTTAAAAAAAGATTGTTCCTTTAATTGTTTTATAGCGATTACTACTACTAATATTGACAAATCACTGCAGCACCAAGCCGCCAACACAGCTACGCCATCTCCTCCTCCATCCAAATATATTCAAAGACCCTCTTTACCACACAAAGCTCTTATTTCCCTTAAATCTTTCCTTACGACATCCTCCAACCCTATTCGGGGACGACCTGATGTTTGCTTGGCCCTAGACTGCTGGCCGACAAGGACGATCTCTGGCAATCTGTCATCCTTTATCCACAGAACGTGTCCTTGCTATCTTATCCTTTCTTTCACTATAGCCCTAGAAAGCGGGATTGAACCTCATTTTTCGTATAGGTTACTGTTTGAGATACGGTAAGTCAGTTGGATATCCAAGACACACCGTAAGCGAATTCTCTGAAAAACATCTAGTAAATCCTCCTCCGTTTTCCGGGGGGCCCAAGCTTTAGAACCATACTTAACCACTGTCAAGTATGGTCCCTCATAATAATAATAATAATAATAATTTATTATAAGCCAAAAAACTGGCCATACAGAACAGTATTCTTAATTACACTCCACAATAAAAATTGCATAAATATCAAGTTTCACTCATTGATGTCAACGCTTCATTTACATATTTACATAACTGCCTGATTGTCCTTTTTACAGTCGTTTTGAGGATACCCCGGGACAACAACTTACCACCCACCAAAAAAATTTACCTTAAAATATAAAGTTTCTTGCACACGGTGAGAATATGGCCACATCCTCAATACCTAGTTTATATCTGGGGCAAGAGTAATCCGCATCTGCATCTGGGGCCAACCTTTTTCTTTCAAATACTCTTTTTCTATTTTTTAGTGGCAGGCAATTCGCTCGGATACGAAACCAAGTCCTCAATGTCTCCCCCAGTAATCCTAGTTTAAAATAATATTCAAATCCAAATATCTCTTTTACATAAAATAAAAATTCAATGTTTCAGATGTTTTAACTGCCTGGGTCCACATTTGGACTTCCTGCTCTTTTATTCTTTCTATAATCATAGCCAAAAACGGCTCACCTTGATCTGAGGGTCCTAGCCCCTCATTCCAAATATATGATAATCCTAATCCTTCTAAAACATTTTTTATTTGATACGGCCACGATCTTTTACGTTTCGACCGTAGCATCTCCACATAAGCTACTTTTGCTAACCTATCTTCTGGCAGACTTAGAACTTTTAGCCAGTACCGGATCATCTGTGCTAATCTACTCATTCTCAGCGAAAATATACCTAGGTCACCTTTTATTGCCTGTTTGTGGGTCGTTAAGTGAAGACCAATTAATCTATTAAAGTGTTGCAGCTGAATTGATTCCAATTGTGGTGCCGGGTCATGCCCCCAGAGTTCAGCTCCGTAATGGATAGTAGGCAAAACTTTAGATTTAAAAACATATTTATGCATTTTTAGATCTTTTATACTTGAAAGCCTTGAATTACGTAAAATTGCAGCTGAAACTGCTTTCCCTCTCTTAATCATCTCTTTTACATGCTCTTTCCATCCTCCATTTGCTGAAAGTGTTACTCCCAAATATTCAAAATTTTCGCTCTCTTTTACTTTTTCACCTTTATAATAAAATTCAACTTTTTGATCATCTTTATTCACATGAATTCCTCTAAAAAGCCCAATCTCAGTCTTTTTTATATTCAAAACTAGTTCCTTTCTGTCTAGATATTCTTCTAATATACTCAGTAAGAATTGGAGCTCTTCTGGGGACTTGCCTATTAACACCGCATCATCAGCAAAAAGCAACAAAGATAATGTCAAGTTCCCTAGTAACACCGTAGGGGCCCATGCCTTTTTAAAATGTTCAATAATTTCATTTATAAACAACGTAAACAACCTAGGTGAAACACTACTAACCAGTTTTACTGCTTTTCTAATTTCGAACGGCGACGATAATCCCTTCCCAAAATCTTTAACTATACCAAATGTCTTTCTATACATATCAGCTAGTATCCTAACGAAAAGTCTTGGTAAGCCTACCTTTAACAGTTCTAAGCACAGGAAAATCCTATCAATACTGTCGAAGGCCTTTTCTAGAACTAAAAATGCAACGTACAAGCTATTCTTCCATTTTGCATATTTCTCTACAAGCGCCTGTAGGACTCAGACCCTATCAATAGCATTATATCCATCTCGAAATTCTGCCTGCTCCTCCTTCAAAATCCTATATTTTTCTAACCAATGAGCTAATCTAGCATCTAGTATTCTTTCTAATATTTTGCTAAGACTAGGTACTAAAGATATCGGTCGATAATTACTGTGATCCGCTGGGTCTCCCTTTTTGAATAACGGCAAAATCACAGATGTTTTCCACGGCGAGGGCCATTCTCCAGAAGCCAGAACTGAGTTGAAGATAGCCAAGAAGATGGGCATAAATAAAAGTTGGAATTGTTTCAGGATCTTTGTTGGGACTACATCGCTACCAGGTGCTGATCCACCTTCCATGGCGCTTATGCATTCTTCGGTTCCTTCTTCTGATGCGGGTTTTATCAGATTATGAACGTGTTCTTTCAGTGGGAGACTTATCTCAGTCTTTGTGTTTGATAACTCCTCGCTGAACCAGCAGTCACACGAATAGTCTTCATTAACCGTGCACTTGTAGCATGTAGGCCATGTTTTCGGGTCAGGTACTTTTGGCGGAGCTATGGAGGTCCCTTTTTTTTATCTTTCTCCAGAAAGACCGCATATCACTCTTTTCATAAAACTGGATCAGCTCCTCCTTACCTTTTTGAATAGCCAGTCTCTTCTTCTGTTTTAAAAGGCGTTTATACTCCTGGCGAACATTTTTAAACCTTGTTACTAGTCGAAGCCTATTTTCCTCTTTTTCCTCCCTTTTTCCTATTTTCCTCTATATTGGAACGCCTCTATTTTATTATGTAACTTTGTATGCCTAGCAGGTTTACTTACTCATTGTTGGATATTAGCGGAGTTTTACTCCACCCCTTTCACCTAATCAAATGGTTTAGAAGTGTAAGTATCTAAACCGGGGTCCCTGACAGATATCGACACATCAAAGTATTCAAGTCAAAGTACTCGGTGACTTGAATTTGCTATATTTTAGAAGTGACCAACAAATAATTAAGGAAATAACAATCGGTGATGTAGCTTGGAAGATTCTTTCTAATCAGAAGACGAAAAAGCTAAACTACAAATCGTCTCAGTTACAGTCAGGACCAGGTCTAGGTTTTGGTTCAGAGGGATGGGCAGGTCAAAGTATTTATCTTTTTTGCAGAAAGGTACGGGGATATTTTATAGAAAATAACTTTTATATAGTTGTTAACAATTGAGCAACCAAAAAATTCGTAAGTTGGAGTGATTTTTCATGCTTGGAGGGGCGTTATCAACAGAGACGTCACACGCCAAAACTTTGATTAGAGGAGGAGGGGCAGTGGGTTTTACCGACTAGCTGGGCATTTTTACTGAGGGATTTAACTGATATTGCTATTAAAATTAGGCTGCTTAATTTTTTTTTTTTTTTTTACCGATTGAGAATGGTCTTCTTTCATTGATTTTACATCATATATTTCCATTAGCTCTTTTATACTGGGTAAAAAAGGATTAAGCCAGTAAAATAGTGGAGCTTCTTCGTGCCACTGTTTTACCTTACACGTGTTGTTTTTTCGTCATAGAACGGCAGTGTGCTCTGGGAAAAGGATACCTAGTTTAAGATATCACGTCGAAAATGCGTCGAATACATGGATAGATGAGACCAATCCAGTATACAACTATAAATTCAACATTTCTTTTGCAATTGGAAGACAGAGAAAATTTTGCCACCTTCCTTGGAAATTCATTTTAAATTTAGGTAAGATTAAAGAAAAAAATTTACATCTCAAGACTTTGAATGAACCCTGTTTATTGAACTCTTTCAAAAAAGAATCTAGTGAATGAACCGAAAGTTAATAAATGTGTTTTGTATAAATACGTTAGTTTTAATTTTAATGCTTTAGTATTTCTACTGATGAAGATCACTGTATATTTGATCGAAATATCTAGACTTTTGTGCCTGTTTTCATTGTCTAAATAAATGGACTTATCCCCATTTGTTCGTCATAGAAAGGCAGTGTGGTCTGAAAAAGGATACCCAGTTTAAGGTATCGTGCAGAAAATTCTTACTCCCACAGCCCTTAATATTATTCAAAAGTCATTTGCTGACTGAAATTAGAGATCCCTAAAGGTTGTAAGCCTCGAGCATAAGCAGGAGGATATGGGAGAAGTTTCAAGATGCAATTTGTTTGTTGGCTGATGAGTTGATTCCGAGATTTTGGGGAAAGATATTCCCGTTTTACAACTTTGAATTGAGTCTCAGATTCTTAGTCGCTTCGCATTAAATGGTACACGTTGAGGCAGAAAAATTGCAACAATAATTTGCTTACCAGGAGACTGACCATCGCTCGGTGAATATTTGTCCTTTAATTAGATTGTTGGTAATAAGATAAGTGTTCATATTCTGGTGTGAAAACATGACCTAGATAGGTTACAACTTTGGGAAAATCCGTATAGGGCCTTAATTAATTTGGAAAAAAATACATTTCATATCAATGAAGTCACAAACACCCAGATATCCAATATTCTAACGATTTTACTTGCTGAAAAAAATAATGAAAGTTGTTTTGCGAAAAGATTATAAAAAACGTATTTGTTTTCACCGAGCAAAGCTTGGTCCATTGGTAAGCTACTACGAATAATTTGCGCTTTCAATTTTTTGACGATCAAAAATAATTTTTGGCGGTCGACAAATTTTTTTTGCCGATCGAAAATAACTTTTGGGTGCAATCATCAATTTTCGAATTTTCTAGTTTTATCTATTGCAATCAGTAGTCATTTAGGACACTGATGAATATTCAGAAAGATATTATACAATTAAATAATGGAATGAGATATAGTTTGGTTAGATTTTATGGGATTTTCTTGGATCAATAGTTTTCCATTATTCAAAATCTTGGCATTGACTGCCTCTTTCATTTTCAGACACAAAGGATGGGGGAATAATCACTTCTAATGATAAATCGAAAATCAGACACAGAAACTAAGACAAAACTTAATGGCATAGCATCTTGCCTCAAGAATCGGTACTGTTCTTTTATCTGTAAAATACGCGACCTGAACTTAACCTAACCTAGATACCTTTTTTTTGCCCCTTCAACCCCCAAAATATAAAGTTTAAATATTGGGTACTGTTCTATTATCTGTAAAACACACGAGAAGTGAAGTTTAGCACATCAGGGGGATGGGGGATAAAACATAGCATGTATCAAATATGTAGCCTAACCCAACCTAACCTAACCTAGATTCCTTTTTTTGCCCCTTCAACCCCAAAAAACTAAAGTTTAAATATTGTAAACGGAGTGAGAAACCACTAATGGAAATGCTCGGCATAGGAATTCTCCGTTGAAAGAACCTGCTTGACTAGTTTCTTTTACCATGTCCGCTATACAATATCGCTCGTGTTTTACAGATAATTACATAAAAAAAAACAAGATTTTTCAACTGAAAGTAAGGAGCAACATTAAAACTTAAAACGAACAGAAAGTATCACGTATATGAGGGGGTTTGCTCCCTAGTCAATACATCGCTCTTTACGCTAAAGTTTGAATTTTGTTCCAATTCTTTAAGAATGACCCTTGTTTCACAAAGGCCGTTTAATTAGAATACATAGCTCTTTTGAAAGTACTAAAAAAAAAGTTTAGCGTAAAGAGCGAGGTATTGACTAGGAGGCAACCCCCTCATATACGTAATAATTTTTGTTCGTTTTAAGTTTTAATGTTGCTCCTTACTTTCAGTTGAAAGAACTCGTTTTTTTATTTAATTTCTGATCGTTTTTTAAATAATGCTAGGAAATCCGGCGCCCCTTTCACAGAAATATCCCTTCCCCCATGAAAAAATCCTCCATAGAAAGATCCTCCAGCGTAATCTCTTCACCCCCCCCCCCCTCCCCACTAGAAAAAATCCCTCCAGAAAACGTCTATATACTTCCCAATACACAATACTATATGTAAACAATGGACAAAGTTCATGACTTGCAGCCCTTCCCCCGGGGGCTTTGGGGGATTAAGTCATCGTCAAAGACATAGTTAGTAGATTTTCGACTATGTGGAACAAAATGGCTATCTTAAAAGTTTTATCAGGTGGCTTTGAGAAAAAAATGAGCGTGGGAGGGGGCATAGTTGCCCTGCAATTTTTTTGGTCACTTAAAAAGGGCACTAGAACTTTTAATTACCGTTCAAATGAGTCCTCTCACGATTCTAGGACCACTGGATCGATACGATCACCCCTGCGGGGAAAAAAAAAAAACACGCATCCGTGATCTTTCTTCTGGCGAAAAATACAAAATTCCACATTTTTGCATATAGGAACTTGAAACGTCTACAGTACGGTATTCTGATACGCTGAATCCGATGGTATAAGATTCTATCACTTTTAGGGGGTGTTTCCCCCTTTTTTCGAAAATGAAGCATATACTTTCGGGATCGTAAAGTTTGATGGGTTCGACCAAACTTGATTAAATTTATATACTTGAAATCTGCATAAAAATTCAATTCTTTTATTGGTATCGAAATTCTATTTTTTAGAGTTTCGGTTACTATTGAGCCGGGTCGCTCCTTACTTACAGATCGTTACCAGGAACTGTTTGATAGAAAAGTATCCAGGAATCCTATCTAAATCTAGGCGTTTTTTATTATTTATTTATTTATAACCCAATCATACAAGAAATGTGTAAACATTGAGTTACAGGACGAAAAAAACTATTTTAAATTATAAGAACTTTTAACATATAAAAGTGTTTTAAATACTAAGTTGGATTTATGTATAACGTGCCAAAGATATGACGTTGCCACCTTTTTGGTTTGCAAAAAGGATGTTCCAAACCAAAAAGGTGAATTACTTAATATGGTCAGTGAAGCTGCCTTCACACTGCGTAAGTAGTTGAGTTACGTAACATTAAATATAACCTTTGACGCTTAAACAAGTCCTTTCGAAATAGGCCAAAGTGAAAATCCATAATACCATCATATTCATCGTCTAAAATAATCATCATTATTATCAAAAAACGTTCAAGTCCATTTATTAGACAGTTGAAACAGAAACAAAACTCTGGAAATTTTCAGGAAATTTTCTGGAAAATTTTCACTGTGTAATACTTGGACTTATCCCCATTTGAACGTTTATTTGTTTATCAGCAAACTATTCAAAAATAAAAAGATATGGAATGGAGATGAAGATTTAAGCTCTGATCAAGCGTGAAATGCTTTCTTGGAAAAGTTTGTTAATTTATTTTCAAAATATGGTAACTTCTCATCCAGAAATCTAATTTTGATGCCGCTATATTGAAAGTAATTTTGTAGACCACATAAGCCTGTCATGGCAAAACAAATTTGAAGAAATAAAGTTCCGCTGTTTTTGTCTGTGTTGTTTGGCTTTTGGATTTTACTTCTCCAATTTTAGTTTGTTTGTTTTTTTCTGTTGGCTTTCCGCGTTGTTTGGTTTTATGCGAGTTGTCTTGTCCACATTTTTGACATTTACTTCTAATTTATCGGATAGTGCCGAAGAAGAGAGGCGGTTTTCCTCCTGAAATATTAATTTTTTTTTGTCCAGTGCTTTCGTTGGCCTAAGAAAAAAAAAAAAAAAAAAAAAAAAAAATCCCGTCTTTCCGTCTTTATTTCTTCAATTTTTTTTTGCTATATTTACTGTTCCATAATGTAACATAAACTTGCTTAAAATTAAGTTCCAAACAGAGAAGGACCTACTTTCTACTTAGAAAGTAGAAAGGGCCTACTTATTCTACTTAGCAGTGCCTGCGTTACGGTCAAAATCATGCCTCATTAGATAGGATAACATAACGTAAAACCTTAACAGTGATTAAATAAAAAAAACAAGTTTTTTAAACTGAAAGTAAGGAGCGACATTAAAACTTAAAACGAACAGAAATTATTCCGTATCTGAAAGGGGCTGTCCCCTCCTCAACGCCTCGCTCCTTACGCTAAAGTTTTTTATTGTTTTAAAAAATAGAGTTGTGAGAAAGAGTCAAACTTTAGCGTAAAGAGCGAGGCGTTGAGGAGGGGACAGCCCCTTTCAGATACAGAATAATTTCTGTTCGTTTTAAGTTTTAATGTCGCTCCTCACTTTCAGTTTAAAAAACTTGTTTTTTTATTTAATTTCTGATTGTTTTTTAGTTAATGCAGCTTTTATTTTGGCTCGCTGTCATTGAATAAGTAAACAAAATTTGCATAAAAATTTTACTTTTCTTTTGGTACATGGCTGTCTCTAAATTTGGTTCTGATGTAATTTACAAATTAACTTACGTAGCGAACTTCTATATTCGTATATTTTTCTTCTGGCAAAAAATACAAAGTTGCAGTTTTTTGCAAATATGAGATTGAAACCTATGTTATAAGGTTTTCTGAACCGCTAAATCTGACTGTGTGATTTTCGTTAAAATCTTTTCACTTTTAGGCGGTGTATCCCCCCCTCTTTAAAATATCGGGTGAGTTTTCTGAGGATCGTTGCCTTTGATGAGTAATACTAAACTTAATAAAATTCATATATTTAGAATCAGCATTAGATAGATAGATAGATAGATCGTGTATTTCAAAAAGCCCAAGAGCCATATACACACAAAAAATATGAAAATAGAAAAATTACAACACACCAAATTACAAACACAAATTAACATCAATACATACCGAAAAAAACCTTCTTTTAAAATACAAAAAAAAAAAAAAAAAAAAACTTTAATTCCATATAATTAATAATAATTAATTGTAAAAACATTTCCTTCTTTTTAA
This sequence comes from Artemia sp. Qi Xiang Cuo, assembly GCF_049724085.1. NCBI lineage: Eukaryota > Metazoa > Arthropoda > Branchiopoda > Anostraca > Artemiidae > Artemia > Artemia sp. Qi Xiang Cuo. Next base: position 71,558,032 of record NC_142801.1, on the reverse strand, counting down.
TTCCTTCTCTATGTACGCACCAATACGAAATATTGTGGTTGGATTACTACTTTGTAAGATATTTGGAAGCAGCAAAACAATCCCATGTAAGTAATTTTCCCTTAAATCAGAGAGCACCGGGCACTTTCTGAGAAAATGGTCCAAATCTTCGTCCTCATCCCTACAAAGAGGACACACATACCGACCATCAGGATGTACTATCCCTCTGTCGAACACCATTTGTCTACTCTGGATTGGAAGGCGATTCGCCCTAAGCTGAATCCATCGACATAAAATCATAGCCGGTAAATTGAATTTAAAATAAAGTTCCTCTCCAAAACTAGGTTTAACCTGATTATAATGATTCAATGTAGCAGAATTTAAAACCAGCCCTTGCCAATACTGAATTTCTTGACCCTCTAAGATAAATCATACCTGGCTTACTAAATTTGTTGGTAGATCAGGGGAACCAAGACCGTCATTCCATAAGTAAGCCATTCCCACACTTTCTAGTAATGACCTAATTTGGGATGGCCACGACCTTTTCGAATCATAGCTCAACATCTGATAATAAGCATCACTTACTAGTCTGTCTTCATTGGACCTAATGATCTTCAACCAAAATCTAAGCATCAAAATAGACCTACGTAGTTTTAACGAAAACAGGCCCATATCACCTTTCAGAACCTGTGAATGAGTTGTCTGATGTAATCCAAATAGTCTTTTATAATACTGGAGCTGGAGGGACTCCAACTTCTGTGCCGCTTCTCCGCCCCAAATCTCCGCTCCATACTCTAATACTGGTAAAATTTTTGTATTAAATATTCTTTTGTGCATTTTTAGGTTTTAAATTCCCATTATCGTCGGATTTCTGAAAATTGCAGACATGGCCACTTTACCTCTATTAATTAGTTCATCAACATGACTCTTTAAACTTCCATTTTCCGATAAAACAAATCCTAAATATTTTATTCTTTTACTTACTTTAAGTTCCTCATTATTAAATTTAAATTTATAATTATCTTCGCCACTTGTTTTCCTTTTTTTTTAAAATAACAACTTCACTCTTTTCAACATTCAGCCTTAGTTTTTTCATCTGCAAATAATCATCTATAAGACTAAAGCGTCTGCAGATCTTGCGGTGTGCTAGCCACCAAGGCAATATCATCTGCAAATAATAGTAGTGATAGTTTATGGGTCCCTAGACTAACATTCGGAGCCCATCTATTCTCTAGATAATCAACAACATCATTTATAAAAATTTTAAACAATTTAGGAGAAAGAGTGCTGCCTTGTTTTACACCCAGCTTAATATTAAAAAACCTAGAAAACCTGTTACCAACAAACAGGATTCTACTCACACAAATATACATACTCACTATGAACCTCACAAACAAATGAGGGAGGCCAATTCTAAACAGGGCATCCTTTAATAGCTGTCTGTCGACACGGTTGAACGCCTTGTGGAGGTCAAGAAAACCCACATAAAGACAAGTTTTTCCCTTTCCGTATTTATCAATTAGTGCCCTTAAAATAAATATTGTATCTACCGTCCCGTACCCTGTTCTGAAACCTCCTTGTTCATCATGTATTATATTATTTTTATAATATAATATTTTTATATATAATGGGCATTATGAGCCCATTCTTTTGATACATTTTTTTAAATAAATGTTCTTTTTCTAAAATATTCGAGTAATTTTGAGCCACATGGATTGTTTTTTTTTTTTTATTGTTTTTTTTTATTACGTTTATTTCATTAAATATAGTTGTGGGTTCTCTACGTATTCAATAAAACGCAAATTACGTTAAAAGTAAAAAAATATTTAATTCACAAACCCCTGAATCACAAAGGCCGTTTAATTTGAATAGATAGCTCTTTTGAAAGCACTAAAAAAAACTGTAGCGTAAAGAGCGAAGTTTAAACTTGGGGGAGAACCCCCTCATATACGCAATAATTTCTGTTCGTTTTAAGTTCTAATGTTGCTTCTTACTTTCAGTTGAAAAAAACTTGTTTTTTTTTAATTTAATTTCTGATCGTTTTTTAAATAATGCTTGGAAATCTGGTGCACCCTTCATAGAAATGTTCCTTACCTCAAAGAAACCTCCTCCACGGAAATATTCTCCCGAGTAACCCCTCCTCCCGCCCCCCGCCCCCCCCCCCCCCCCCACCAGGAAAAAAATTCTTCCTGAAAATGTCTGTATACTTCCCAATAGCCAATACAATATGTAAGCAATGGGCAAAGTTCATAACTTGCAGCCCTTTCCCTGGGAACTGTGGGGGATTAAGTCATCTTAAAAGACATATTTATTAGGTTTTCGACAATGCTAAACACAATGGCTATCTCAAAATTTTAATTGAGTGACTTTGAGAAAAAAATGAGCGTGGGAGGGGGCCTAGTTGCCCTCCATTTTTTTGGTCACTTATAAAGGGCATTAGAACTTTTAATTTCCGTTCCAATGAGCCCTTTTACGATATTCTAGGACCATTGGGTCAATACGATTACCCCTGGGGAAAAAAAAAACAAATAAATAAACACGCACCCGTGATGTTTCTTCTGGCAAAAAATCCAAAATTCCACATTTTTGTAGATAGGAGCTTGAAACCTCTACAGTAGGGTTATCTGATACGCTGAATATGATGGTGTGATTTTCCTTAAGGTTCTATAATTTTTAGAGGGTCTTTCCCCCTTTTTTTGAAAATCAGCCAAATTTTCTCAGGCGCGTAACTTTTGATGGGTAAGATTAAACTTGATGACACTTATATTTTTGAAATCAGAATTAAAATCTAATTCTTTTGATGTACCTATTGGTACCAAAATTCCGTTTTTTAGAGTTTCGGTTACCATTGAGCCGGGTCGCTCCTTACTTACAGTTCGTTACTACGAACTGTTTGAAAGGTTCTACGGGTTAGTGTGAAATAACTATAACTCTGGCCAAGGCCGTATCCAGCGAGGTTAGGGGGTTTGAACCCCCCCCCCCCCCGAAATTTCTGTCTGACTCGTCAAAACGTAAATAAAAATGGATATAAGTAAGTTTTTTATGCGTTTTTTAGTGTTTTTTTTGTTTAACCCCCCCCCCCCAAAAAAAAACCCGTTGTGCAAGACACCCTCCGAAAAAAAAATTCTTTTTTACGGCCCTGACTCTGGCAGTTGGGTTTTGCGAATAGGCCCTTGCCTCTCTTAAGTGGTGAACAGTCATCGCACGACGTCATTTGAAGACGATTTCATTTTCTGATTTTATTCATTTTCTGATTTTTATATTCTGATTTTATTTTCCAGTAGAGTTGTCTTAATAGTTCCAGAAATGCCGCTGATTTCAGAATTATTTTCCAATAGTTCACGTTTCTAGCTTGAGTAGTTCAGCCGTTTATTCAGTGAACGGCTGAACCTTTATTCAGTATAGATAAGTTCGCTGAATAAACGTTTCGGTTTTATTAAACTCAACGTTTTTTTTCAGTATAGATAAGTTTGCTGAATAAACGTTTCAGTTTTTTTTTAAACTGAACGTTTTTTCAATATAGATAAGTTCGTTGAATAAACGTTTCAGTTGTTTTTTACTGAACTTTTATTCAGTATAGATAAGTTGGCGAAATAAACATTTCAGTTTTTTAAACTGAAAGTTTTTTCATTACAGATAAATTCTCTGAATAAAAGTTTCAGTTTTTAAGCTGAACGTTTATCCAGTAAACGTTTGTTTAGTACACATATGGTCGTTTATTCAGGATATGTTATTATTAGTTTCTTTCTTCAAAATCAGATTCATGGCGCCAATAATATTATGTACCAGTTATGTGCCCTTAACTAATTACTAGCATTCAAAGCAATTATATAATTGTCATATAGGTAAATAGTTGGCTAATAATTGGTGGACTTATGATGCATGGAATCGTATTGTGACATCTTGGTAAACTGCTTGTCAGCTTTCCATGTTTAGATCTAAGAAGGTGTTCATAATCAGTTATATTAAAATCAAGTAAAAGTTCAATAATTTATTTTGAAAGGAGCACCCTTGGAGGGTAGTTGGGGCTAAAAATTATTTAAAACATTATTCAAGACAAATATTGTATTTCATGATAACACTTGTTAAAATATTAATATTTTAGGGCAGGAGGTCATGAAGCCCTCTGCCTTTTTCTATGGTGCCTAATTAAATCATAATATACTTTTTTATAATTTATTTGGTCTAGCGGTACTTATCTGTTAACCAGTACACACTCGAGTTTATTGCTGTGTTTGTATACGGAGACAATTAGCTTCGGCTCAGTGAAAAACTACATTATAGCTATATTTTAATAAATAGTTGGTATTTTGGTTAGGTTAAGTTACATTTTACATGCAATCCCGTTATAATTGACCCCCGCCCCCTCCAATGTGCAAATATACAGCCCAAATTATATATATCCTTTCTATCTTCCAAGCGTCTTGGTTGTCTCAACCCCGTACCTGTAGATCCAAATTCTCGAGCGTGTACTGACTAACGGATAAGTACCAGCGTTGCCAAGGCGGTACAAATGTATCTTTTTTGATACAATTTAGAGGTCCTGGCTCAGTGCAGTACATTTGGAAATTTGTTGGTACAATCAGATTTCCCGGTACATCTTTGTTTTACTTGCTCCTTTTTGACTCAAATATCTGTTCTAAATTTTAAATTATTGAAAATTATCTTATTGTTATGGTAAATTTTTAACCTATTGTTCTGATGGTACAATTTACCTTCTTGCGGTACAATTTTAATCGGAAAACTGGTACAGTTTATTTCAAAGCGTTGACAACACTGATAAGTTCCGGCCTAGCCATGTCCACTCACTTTTTTACGAATTAAATAAAAAAAAACAAGTTTTTTAACTGAAAGTAAGGAGCGAAATTAAAACTTAAAACGAACAGAAATTATTCCGTATATGAAAGGGCATGTCCCCTCTTCAATACCTCGCTCTTTACGCCAAAGTTTTTTATTGTTTTAAAAAATAAAGTTGTGTGACAGATTCAAACTTTAGTGTAAAGAGCGAGGTGTTGAGGAGGGGACAGCCCCTTTCATATGCATAATAATTTCTGTTCGTTTTATTTTTTAATGTCGCTCCTTACTTTCAGTTAAAAAACTTGTTTTTTATTTAATTTCTGAACGTTTTTGAATTAATACAGCTTTGATTTTGGCTCACCGTACATGGATAATTAAAACAAAATGTGTATATTAATTTAACTTTTTTGGCTAAATGGCTTCCTCGAAATTTGTTCTGACGTAACTTACGAATTAACTTACGTAACGAACTTCTATATTCGTATACTTTATGACGTATAATGGGGATTTTGCCCCCTAGTCGAAACCTTGCTCTTTACGCTAGTGTTCGAATTTTGTTTGAATCAGAAACCCCTGAATCACAAAGGCCGGTTAATTAGAATAGATAGCTCTTTTGAAAATACTAAAAAAAACTGTAGCAAAAAGGGCGAGGTATCGACTAGGGGGCGGACCCCCTCATATACGTTATAATTTTTGATCGTTTTAAGTTTTAATGTCGTTCCTTACTTTCAGTTGAAAAAATAGTTTTTCTTATTCAATTTCTGATCGTTTTCTAAATAATATTGGAAAATCCGGCACCCCCTTCACAGAAATATCCCTTCCCCCAAGGAAACATCCTCCATGGAAGGATCCTCCCCCGTAAGCCCCTCCTCCCACACCCCCCCCCCTCCCCCATCAGAAAAAAATCCCTCCTGAAACGTCCTTATACTTCCCATTAACCAATACTATATGTAAACAATGGGCAAAGTTCATAACTTGCAGCCCTTCCCCTGGGAAATGTGGGGGATTCAGTCAACCTCAGACATATTTATTAAATTTTCGACTATGCTGAGCAAAATGGATATCTCAAAATTTTGATGGGGTGACTTTGGGGGAAAAAATGAGCGTTGGAGGGGGCCAAGTTGCCCTCCAATTTTTTGGTCACTTAAAAAGGGCACTAGAATTTTTAATTTCCGTTCAAATGAGCCCTTTTACGATATTCTAGTACTACTGGATCGATACGATCACTCCTGGAAAAAAAAACACGCATCCGTGATCTTTCTTCTGACAAAAAATAGAAAATTCCACATTTTTGCAGATAGGACCTTGAAACTTCCGCAGTACAGTTTTCTAATACGCTGAATCCGATAGTTTGGTTTTCATTAAAGTTCTATGACTTTTGGGGTTTGTTTCCCCCTTTTTCGAAAATAAGGCAATTTTTCTCATGCGCCTAACTTTTGATGGGTAAAACTAAACTTAGTGAAACTTACATATTTGAAATCAGCGTAAAAATCTGATTATATTTATTTATCTATGGGTATCAAAATTCTGGTTTTTAGAGTTTCAGTTACTATTGAGCCGGGTCGCTCCTTACTTACAGTTCGTTACCACGAACTGTTTGAAAGCACATGAAAGATGCCATTCATACCACATGCAAGTTTTATGGCATCAATTTCAATTGATGTGTTAACTTATTTAACTAATTACAAAATTTCAGCTATTTAGTTTTTATTCGAACTTGTGACAGACAGCTATTGGCATTCTCTGAAAATCATTAAGAAGTGTAATCCCAACGGCACTTTAAGATCTAACAAGTTTTGGCTAGTACATACAAAATTAATTGGCAAAGATGGTGCCACATTGGCTGACATTTTAATTTGCCATTATTGTTTTTCCTTTAAATAACTTCTACGGACGTGAGTAAATTGAACAACCTTTTTGACCTATGTAACTAAATCAAGCTGTAGCTTTTTCTATATCTATTTTTGGCGAGGCAAACATAATCATTATCACATATTATTGCATAATTTCCCCTACATAAGTATAAACCAAAATACTTTCGACAAATTTTAGAACCCACCTCTGTTCCACCTCTGTTTCTGGCCACCGTGCCACCGTGCCAAAGTCCCGCCTCTGTTCCACACATCAAAAGCCAAACAAAATATTAATTATATTTAATTTTTTATTTTGTTTAATTTATAAAGTCGTTTCCTAGATTGTGTCGCAATAGACATGTTGCTACAGAAAGTTGCATGAAGGATTATTGGAATTTCAAGTACCATAGGCCTACTTGTGGCTGTTTCTGGCCAAAGTGCCACCGTGCCAAAGTCCCATCTCTGTTCCACACATCAAAAGCCAAACAAAATATTATTTATATTTAATTTTTTATTTTGTTTAATTTATAATGTCGTTTCCTAGATTGTGTCGCAATAGACATGTTGCTACAGAAAGTTGCATGAAGGATTGTTGGAGTTTCAAATACCATAGGCCTACTTGTGGCTGTTTCTGGCCAAAGTGCCACCGAATGTTACTTCCGCGGCAAAGGCCTTAAGAATTAACACAGGCCAAACATGTAACGACTACAGTAAGATTGGACGTGTTTTGTCCAAAAGCCGAAAAAAATGAAAGACCCATTAGAGGGCCAACCAAAACTAAATAAACTGAAAAAAAAAATTAAAAGAACGAAAATTTTCAGTCAGTGAAATTTTACTTTTTTTTCTCACGATGTTGTCTTAGCGTCATATAAAACTTCTTGAAAAGCGATATGTATGACCAACTCTCTTGAAAAAACTGCGCTCCGTTGATTGAGTCAATCCATTTTCCTACACCTTATTTAAATCTTAAAATATTTGGAACTTCTGATTTTTTCAAAAATAAGTTGCTTTTCCTCTCCTCGAATGCACAAAGAGCCAGAATTTTGTACTTTTTGCACAAAAATTGTGCCATACGTATTTAGTGACTTACATGATTTTTCAGGCATACGAATTTATTTGAGAGTCAAGAGATCAGTCAGTTTGTCAGAACAGAAGAGAACAGTCAGATAATATAAGAGTTACCTATAAGATTTACAATATTAAGAGGGAGGGGGATCATAAGCATATGCTGATGTTACGTGCCTGTTCTGGACTTTAGCTTGCCTATCTTACTAGCCAAATTAAGAATTCCTTATGCAAAAACTCCAAAAATGCATTACTCTATTTGAAATGGCTTATTCAAGAACTGTGATCCGCCAGAGAACGGTCAGATAATTTAAGAATTACAAGAAAACCTATAAAACTTACAAGATTAAGGGGGAGGGTGATCATAAGCATAGGACTATCTTACGTGCCTGTTCTGGACTTTAACTTGGAATTATTACTCACCATATAAGAAATTGCCAAAACAAAGACTATTTAAAATGGCTTAATCGAGAGCTGCAATTCGCGTCCTTTTGCAGCTACAGCATCTATAAATTTAGAATTTACTTGCATTGTTATATTTTCTTTTTCTGTTATACAGATCAAGCTTTTTTTCTAAATCATTTATTGATAAATAATCACAACACGTCAGGCGGTGGAGAAAACACAGCTCGTAAGGCAGGGGGTGAATACCTTAATCGGTTGCCCTACGAAACATTCGTCAATACGAAATTAATGTAAGGCTACCACTGCTAACAACTCCTAATGGCCCCAAGCTACCTGAGGTCAATACTGCTGTTCACTCTCTTTCTTCATCCAATAAGCTGGAAGAAAAAAGCTATTAACTTATTGATAATAATAATAGCAATAATTTCGATATTAACAAAGAAAACAATAAGCTATCCCAAAAGAGGACATAGCTCATTGGGGTGGAGTTAAACATCTCAATGAGGTGTTTCATCGAACATTAATTAATACAAAAAATAATACAAAAAATACACTTAATACAAAAAATAATACAAGAAATACACTTAATACAAAAAATACACTAATACAAAAAACAAGAGAAAAAAGCCTATGACCGAGATTTACACTTGGTATCTCAGTTTGTGTTGTAGTTATTTTGCATTAGCAGAACAGATCCAGGGGCGGATCCAGCATTTTTTAGGGGGGGGGCGCAAAATAGGTTGATCCGATAAACTTGAGTTAGGAGCAAGTTTAATTGACGCAAACTTGCGTTAATTAAGTAAATTACACTACTTTAGACTACGTTAGGGAGGCGCACCCCTTCCCCCCCCCCCTTTTGTATCCGCCACTGAACAATCCCACTTAAATGTAAAGTGATTTCTGAAGTCGAACGGTGGTACAACTTATTTGGTTTGTGATTGTGCCACCATAAAAGTGTAAATGCACTGAAAGAACAATTTTCTCAGCAAAATTGTGCCGAAAATTACTATTTTACAAAAACAAAAGCTTGAAAAGAATGTGCTGATTTCAAGATTTTGATTGCTTGCACATAAGGGACAAATTCGTCCTATCTGGGTACGTAGTAGTCAAATACTGATGATTTTAGAAAAGAGCTATGATATTACTTTTAGCACCCTGCTAGGTCGGTGTTGCCAAAACTTCCGAGCTGAGCTTCCAGTCCCTGAATTTATAAACTTTGTGGTAGCTGATCAGCCCAGTTTCTTTCATACACTATCCAGTTTTTAGTTCGGCAGTTGGTTTGACTTGGTAGACAAAAGAGGGGGGGAGGGGGGGGGGGGTGTCCGACAAGAACTTTTTGATTGCTATATGGTATGAAAATAAGAGAAAAGTAAGGTAAGTAGATAAGGCTTTAAAGTATGGATTAAGAAGGCATGAAATGAACGCCATGAATAAAATTGTCGGGGGACGCAGGAAGACGCAGGAAGATGACATAATAGTAAAATTCCTATTGGTATGTTAGAAATTAGAGGCGATATCCAGTTTGTGCTTTTCCCAGTTAATAATAGGAGTGGGGCATCAATGAGCCATCAAAAGGTTTCTTAGAGAAATGGGATTTGAGAATGTGCATGACCTTGATAAAGTCCCAATCATGACTGACCTCGTTATCTCCTTTGCAGTAAATATGACGTACCAATACTGTGGCAAATTGTGATAACGTTTTATTGTGTGGTTTCATTTGAATTAGTCTGTATCTCTTCTCCCATTTCTTTTACTTACCCCATCTGTTTTTGTTTGTATGATGGGAAACAGAATAACTACATACACATTTAAAGATTAGACAAGCTTTCAAGACTAAGACAGTCTCAGGTTTATTTGTTTTGATCGGCAAGCCAATTATCTAGAAGCTATGTCAATTGGCTTACAGAGAGGATTCAGGGAAGTTGGTTAAGTTATGATCCACAATAACAACACTTGAGTTCAAAAAGCTCTATTACTTCCTATCTTATGTAGTGAGTTCCTAGCACAGATCAACATTGTGCTGCATATCAATTAAATAAAAAACAGAATTCAGTAAGGAGCAATATTAAAACTTAAAACGAACAGAAATTATTCCGTATATGAAAGAGCTGCCCCGTCCTCAATACCCCGCTCTTTACACTAAAGTTTTCTACTACTTCAAAAATCGTCTTCTTTTAATTAAACGGCTCTTATCTTTCACGAGTCGTGTCTAAAGAGTTGTGACAAAGAGTTAAACTTTAGCGTAAAGAGCTGGGTATTAAGAAGGGAGTGTTCGTAACCACGAACTTTTTGAAAAGACTATGTTGCTAAATATTTCAAGCAATCACCGTTTTAATGGGTCTGTCTATATTACAAAATTAATATACATTGTTCAGTAATTTTAGATCATCCTCAACTTGGATACGTCCTTCCATTTGAAGAATAGGATCGATTGACTTAAGCAGAGTTCCCTAGCAGATCAAGTAGCACTTGTCTAAACATGTATGTCTAGCCATCCCTTGCTTAAATGACTTTCACACTACACCATTATTTTCTAAGCTAAGTCATCAAGTCAGGTTAAAGTCCAAAAGTGAACATGAAGTTTCAAGCTCTATTTTTGATTTTATGATTATTGAAGCAGGATGGCTTATGCTAAAAAGAGGGCGTGACAAGTTCCCGGGGCAAAGCTTATTAAATTATTTTCAAAATTCATTAATTTCTCATTCAGAAATTATATTTTGTTCCTACTATGTTGCTACTTTTGTTGCTTTATTACTTCCTCTCTTATGTTGTGAGCTGCTAGTATACTTCAACATTATACTACATAGCAAAAAGACTATCTTACTAAATTTTTTGAGCAATCATCGTTTAAATGAGCCGTCTATCGTACGAAAAAATATAAAATGGAGCCGTCTATCGTACGAAATAAAGATACGTTTCGTGTGTAGTTCCATATCATTCTCAACTCGGATGTGCCCTTTCAATTTAAGAATAAGATCGACTAATTTAAGCAGCATTTACTGGCACATCTAAACTTCCATGCCTTAATATGTAGGTTCAGCCACCACTTGCTTACGCGGCATTGCCACTACACACTTAATTTTCTATGCTAAGTGGTCAAGCTTCGTTAAATCACAAAAGTGGAGATGGAATATAAAGCTCTGTTGATGATCTTATGATTATTTAAGCAGGATAGGTTGTGATAAAAAGAGGGCGTGACAAGATTTCTAGGAAAAGTTTATTAATTTATTTTCAAAATCTGTCAATTTCTCATTCAGAAATTCTGTTGTGTTGCTACTATGTTGACCATTTAACAAAATAATGTTCTATACAGAGCTAGAGTCTACTTGACACTGCGTACATTACGGACAAAATTAGCTCCGAAAAATTACGCAATGTAGCGTAAATCCTTAAGCTATGCTTGCCTCAAAGGTTTGACAGTATCGTGTGAAAACACCATTAGAGTAGGATTTTGCACGTGAATGGGAACTGGATGAATTATGACATCTTAATAGACATGCGTCTAAATATGTAACTTAAACTAAACTCGCATGTGAACGTTACATTATTGGTCATAAGCCAAAAGGACTTATTGAAGAAATTTTGTATCCGCCTTTTTGTATCCAGCTTTTTAGTGGAACCAACTACTGCAGCCACTGCAAATAACTCGTTTAAGCCCTTTTATGTTACTTAAGACTTTGTTTTGTTGTTCACATTACGCCGTAAAACACTTCACATTATAGTCTAGCTGAAGACTTTACGCTGCGTTTATCAAACAGTTCGTAGTAACGAACTGTAAGTAAGGAGCCACCCGGCTCAATAGTAACCGAAACTCTAAAAAATGCGCAGTTTTAATACTAATAAATACATAAAAAGAATAATATTTTTGTGCTGATTTCAAATATATAAGTTTTATTCAGTTTAGACTTACCCATCAAAAGTTAAGCGCCTGAAAAAATTTGCCTTATTTTCGAAAAAAGGGGGAAACAACCCCTAAAAGTCATAGAACTCTAACGAAAATGACACCATCAGATTCAGCGTATCAGAGAACCCTACTATAGAAGTTTCAAGCTCCTATCTGTAAAAATGTGGTATTTTGTATTGTATGCCAGAAGAAAGATCACGGATGCGTGTTTATTTGTTTTTTTTTTTTTTTTTTTACAGGGGCGATCGTATCGATCCAGTAGTCCTAGAATATCGTGAGAGGGTATATTCGAACGGAAATTAAAAGTTCTAGTGCCCTTTTTAAGTGACCGAAAAAATTGGAGGGCAACTTGCCCCCCTCCCACGCTCATTTTTTTCCCGAAGTCACCCAATCAAAATTTTGAGATAGCCATTTTGTTCAGCATTGTCGAAAATCTAATTAATATGTCTTTGAGGATGACTTAATCCCCCACAGTTTCCGGATTAAGGGCTGCAAGTTATAAGCTTTTCCCATTGTTTACATATAGTATTGGTTATTGGGAAGTATACAGGTGTTTTCAGGACTAATTTTTTTCTCTTGGGGGGCGGCTTCAGAGACGGGTTGACGGGGGAGGATCTGTCCATGGAGAATATTTCCCTGGGGGAAGGAATATTCCCATGAAGGGGGTGCCATTCCCAGCATTATTTAAAAAACGATCAGAAATTAAATAAAAAAACAAGTTTTTTTCAACTGAAAATAAAAAGCAACATTAAAACTTAAAACGAACAGAAATTATTACGTATATGAGGGTGTTCACCCCCTAGTCAATACCTCGCTCTTTACGCTAAAGTTTCTTAGTACTTTCAAAAGAGCTATGTATTCTAATTAAACGGCCTTTGTGATTCAGGGGTTTGTGACTCGAACAAAATTCGAACTATAGCGTAAAGGGCGAGGTATTGACTAGGGGGCAAACTCCCTAATATACTTAATAAAAACATACGAATATAGAAGTTCGTTACGTAAGTTAATTCGTAGGTTACGTCAGAACAAAACTTCGAGAAAGCCAATTAGCCAAAAAATGGAAAATTAATAAGCGAATTTCATTTTAATTATTCAGTCAAAATCAAAGCTGCATTAATTAAAAAACGTTCAGAAATTTTTTTCAGAAGTTTTTTTTAACTGAAAGTAAGGAGCGACATTAAAACTTAAAACGAACAGAAATTATTCCGTATATGAAAGGGACTGTCCCCTCCTCACCGCCTTGCTCTTTACGCTGAAGTTTGACTCTGTCTTACAACTTTATCTTTTTAAATAATAAAAAACTTTAGCGTAAAGAGCGAGGCGTTGAGGAGGGGACAGCCCCTTTCATATACGGAATAGTTTCTGTTCCTTTTTTAGTTTTAATGTCTCTCCTTACTTTCAGTTAAAAAAACTTGTTTTTATTTATTTAATTAATCTTACAGGATCAACTTTGCCCGTAAAATAAGCAGTTCCAGTAGACTGGAGCTCTTGATAAAACTTCATTTCAGTTTATGTTACGTTGTGTAAAAGTCAACGTGGTAGCAAAAAAGTGTAATTATGGAATAACAATCAACAATTTTTTAAGATTTGTTAATAAATTTTTCAAGAAAACCTTTCATGCTTAATCTCCGTATCTATTCCGCTTTTTTCATTTTTAAATAGTTTACTTTTGATGATTGTGAAGATTTTAGACACTCATTAATATGGTTTTATGGATTTTTGTAATGCTTGCCTAATGTTGTTCGCACTTGCTTAACTGTGAAAGGTTAATGGAAAGCCCTTTAATTGAGCTTTCGTACTGTACTCTAGAACCTTTCACAATAGCATAGCTAAGTTATGCTAAGTTATGCTAAGTTATGCAATGTTCAGAAGCAAATCAACCCAGTAGAAAAAAAATATTTTTGATGAAAAATTAATGGCATTTGAAAATAAATTAATAAGTTTTTCATAAAAAGTCTTGAATGCTGGAACAGAGCTTGATTCTCCACTCCGCATTTTAAAATTTTAAGTACGTAACTTATGATGATTGTGCTAATTCAGACTACGAATATGATAGTTTTTTCGACTTTTACGCCAATATAATGTGAAATTATTTGTCTAACTATGAAAGGGTATACTTAGCACAACTTAGCTTAACCACTTAGAATAGAAAATTAAGTATGTATTGTGAAAGCCGCTTAATTATGAATTCTTTCTAAGTAATGTTAAATTTTCGATTTTTTTTTTTTTTTAGCGATATTAAGTCTTAAAACGAACAAAAATTATTCTGAATATGAGGGGGTCTGCCTTTCCTCTCAGTACCCCACCCTTTACACTTAAATTTTAATATTGCTTCAGAAGTTGCGATTCATCGTTCTTGCTTTGTATAGCTGTGAGACTTTCTTTGAATCCAAGAAGGACATCATTGCCAAATACAACACTTTTTTAATACTGCTTTATAGCAAACTCGGTGCTTTTGTGCATACCTCCCAGTCATAATCTAAACAAATTTTATCTGATTTCCTGAATTTATATTGAAATTGCACCTGTTCAGATTCTATAATGTCCTTTACCCTTGTTTATGTTCTCTTAGAGTTTAAACTTGAAAGTTTATTTTTCTTTGGAAGTCCGCTTTCAAACATTAAATGACGTAAAGGAAAGCACTGTCACTTCTAATATCTGTTTTTGAAAAATATGCACCTTACCTGCTTTTAGAGACTCTCACCAAAAGATATTTTAGTACAAGGCAGTGGAGGATCATTTCTTGGAGGGTAAGGGGGGATTATACTCTGGGGCTTCCCTTAAAAGAGTCTAAGGGAAAGTTGGATTCCCCTACCCTGTGTTTAGATATTGCTGAAATTATAAAAAAAAAACTCAATTAACTTCGTTAGTTCGTTACCACGAACTGTTTGATTTGACCACGGAGCATTTGTGGGACACTAAAGCATACAGGACTCCCATACAGGGCTACTGCTCCGTGGGAGTTTCCCCTATATTTTAGGATTTTAGTCTTCACATATATGTAGAATTATAAATTTTCCTTTGATCTGTTGCGTAAATACCCAGCATTGCAATTGAGGGGGGAAAGCAAATTTGGCGAGCTTGGAAGGGCTGAGTGAGCTTGCAAGGGCATATCCTTTATGAATTTGACTAAGGGAAATATAGCTTCAAATTAAAAATTGCAAGTAAAACGGTAAAATGTGTCATTTACAGCGATGATGCTCGTACACAAAAGACGCCTAAATAATTTTTGTATCTACACATATTTTCAAGTATAATTTTATAAGAATACACAACTGCACAAACATCACAAATGGGTATTTGTTTTGTATGAGTAAAGTTCAGAAACCGAGTGCCACAAATACAAAATAGCAAAGCAAAGACAAAAATAGAGATGCCAAAAAGGAAATCAGAAGATAATGGTGACTGGGAATGTTAAAAAATTGACGCCGTCCGTGCAAATAAAAGTATAAAATGGAAACACCCAAGATAAAAATCAGAAGACGAAAAAGGAAAGTTGCTTCTGATAAACTGAACACGAATCAAGTGAAAAATGAATAAAGATAATAAAAACATATACAAATAAAATCTGATGAAAAAAGGGGGTATTAATAAATGAGTGCCGTATATGCAGAAAACGAAGGAAAATAAAATGATATACACAAAAAGAAAATTCCAAAGGAGAAGTAGACAAGGTGGTGTTCAAAAAAGGAAAAAAAAAACAGAAATGCACAAAGACAAAATTGTAAAACAAAAGAAACGAGGTTTGAAAAAAAAACAAACAGATTTGTAAAAAATATAAATCAGAAGATGAAATTGAAAAGGAAGTTAAAAAATAAATGTTCCACTCGCCAAAAATCAATACAAACAAAAATTCACAAACAGGCAAGACGAATTTGAAAAAATGAACGCAACACAAGCGCAAAATGAATAGAAATGAAAGAAACAGACGTAACAGGGACACCAGTTGAAAAAATAATGCATTGATTAATGAACACCACGCATTTAAAAAAAATCAAAGAAGCAAGTACAAAAAACATTGTGAAAAGTACTATGTCTACCTGAAAGGCATTATGGCTGAGGGCACTAACTTAAATCTTCCAGGGAGTAAATGAACTCCACACATGTATATAAAGAAATAAAAGATAAAAGCGCAAAAAAAAAATAATCGTAGGACACAATGTGCGCCCAGGTTGTCAAAATGGCGTATCTTCAATATCTCAAGAGCGACTAAAGGTATTAAGTTGAAACATCTGGGGAGTGTTGTTGGGGATGTTGAACTGGATCAATTTTTTTTTGTGTGTATCCAGGCAGTCAATATGACGTATCTGTAATATTTCAGGAACAGCTAAGAATATTAAGTTGAAATTTTCAGCGAATGTCGAGTGACATTCGAGTGAATTTTTCAACTAAATCAAAATTCATCAAGTGCACCGGGTTTATCAAACCTGACAAGGCTCAGCAAAAATGACAAGGTGCTGACAAGGTGCTGTCCAAAACTGAATGCCACAGATGCAGAAAATTCAAACAAAAATAAGGCAGAAAGAAATATTAAATAAAATAATTTCTTAGACCACACTGCTTTTCCATTTACGAAGAAATTATTAAATAAAAAAATAAAATTTAAAAACTATATTAATAATATTCAATTATATTAAAAATATATTATATTAAAAAAATAATATTAAGAAAAAATAAAAAAATATTAAAAAATATACAGAAAGGAACTACGGAAAAGAATCAAAGGCAAAATTAGCTACGTAAAGATGGTAGAGGAAAGAAAAAAAGAGATTTTAAATCATAATCAGAAGAGAATCCACTATAAAATGATAAACCTGATAAAAATGATAAACTATAAACATGATACCTCTTTTTACCCTCAAACAAATATTTGCTGCGTGTCAATAAAGATCTCATGATTTTTTTTATTCTTTACGTGTCCATTCCAAAATCATTGTTTGTAAAGCCTCTAACAATTATCCCTTCCTGATGTCTTTCCTTTATTACTCCCCTTAATATTCTTTTAATAACTATTAAAAGCATCAATCTATAAATTTAACATATACGTAGGTGAAGGGTTTTGGGCCACAGCCACTGCTAGAAGGTCAACTGACTGGATAAAAGAAAGAAAAGAAGAAGAATTTAAAATATATATTAGAAAAGGATTTTGTATATTTCTAATATTATAGTTTGTGTTTGAATAATAAAAAAAAGAAGGTCAACTGACCTATGTGTAATGGTTCAACTAATTAAATCACACTAATAAAATCCAAAAATATACACATTAAAAAAGAAACGGAGAGGATTGTAAATTCACTCAAAGAAAAAAAAAATCGAACCATGGTGCTCATCACCAGCCTGCTCTCATCCTGCGTCACGACTTAATTTAATTATATCGTGTGATTTAATTCATTTAAAATTTATTTGAATTTAAAATGTTAGAATCAGTTTAAAAATAGAAAAGGAAGTATACTTGTGCATAAAATCGTATCCGCCACTAGATATGACTTAGAGTACTTATGCATTATATATAACACAGCGCTATACACAAAAGAAGTCAAGTTTGGATAATGCTAATGAAATATAATAAAATAGGATGAATATATAATAGTTTAGAAACAAATTTGGGCTATATATTTACACATTAGGGGGGTGGGGGTAAAGCATAGCATATATTAAATACCTACCTCCCCCCCCCCGCGAAACCCCCAAAAACAACAGTTCAGATATCGCAAACGCAATGAAAACCATGCTTTGCATTCCATTTCTCTATTGCAACTAATTACAAATACCCGTTTCGCGGGTTTTGTCTCTTGTTTCCTTGACATAGTTATAGCGGTGAAAACCAGATAGTGCACAAGTACCGTATATTCTTTTATTATCGTCAATGAGGGTTAAGCTCATTATATCTTCCTTCTTCGGAGAGCCAATCTGGTCACTCAAGGAAAGGAGAATAATAATTCCTTGCGATTCGCCAGCAATACCCACCATAATCTCTGGAAAAATAATAAAATAGGATGAATATATAATAGTTTAGAAACAGATTTGGGCTATATATTTGCATATTAAGGGGTGGGGGGTAAAGCATAGCATATATTAAATACCTATCTTCCCCCCCCCCCCTAAACCCCAAAAACAACAGTTCAAATATCGCAAACGCAATGAAAACCACGCTTTGTATTCCATTTCTATATTGCAATTAAATACAAATACTCGTCTGGCGGGTTTCGTCTCTCGTTTCCTTGATACAGGTATAGCTGTGGGTACCAGATAGTGCACAAGTACCGTATATCTTTTATTATCGTCAATGAGATTTAAGCTCCTTATATCTACCTTCTTCGGAGACCCAATCTGGTCACTCTCAAGGAAAGGAAAATAATAATTCCTTGCATTTCGCCAGCAATGCTCTCCATAATCTCTGGAAAAATTCCCTTTTCCTTCAATTTCCCCCTTCGACCTCCCTCCTTTTGTTCTGCTTCAATAAAAACCCCTCCTTTCCCAATAAAGATTTCCACTGAATGTGGAATTTTTTTTTTACACATTCTTTTCCACATTTTTTTCCACATTTTTTTTCCACATGATATAGAAAAACTTTCGTCCTATACATAGTTGATATGGTAAATAAGTGAGTCTCCTTCCCCCTTTTTTTCACTTTACTATTGTTAAGTGTTTATTTTGCGAATTTTGAGCTTTCTTCTTATAGTTTTTTTTTCTAAACCAAGTTGTGTTTTGTAGGTTTAAGTCTCAAGACCAAATTATCCTTGTGTTTTTATTTGGTTTATTCCTTTTTAATTCTGTCAGTTTTAATCCTTTTTACATTTCTTACAACCACTTTGATATTTTGATAAATGTTTCCTGACTTTTATATTTGCTTTTTTTGTGTGTTCGTTTTTCCTCTAAAGTGCGAATTTTGCCCATCTGAGCTTGTGAGAGCCATTTTGTGAAACAAAAATCTTATCTTATTCTAAGTAAAGCTTTTCCTATTTTTCCCAAAACAGACATTTTCTTAGGCTTTTTAAGAAATGCTATATTTTGTTCATGCTTAATGAACCCCTCCAAAATAATTGTTCCAGCATGTATCTAAGAACAAATTCGTTCCAGTTGTCTTTTCCTTAATTACTATTAGAAAAACATTCAAATAAAGCAGAGACGAAAGCCTTAATCCCTATTTTATTTTTTTCTAGGTTCTCGTTAAGCGATAATCGATGAAAGACATTAACACGGAGCAATTCAGCTGATGGAATCTTTTATTTGACTATCAAAGGGCTGCAAAGAGGAGAAAATATGGAAGAGTTCTTGACTTTCTCTCGTCTTTGCGGTGGAGATCATTTTTGAATGAGGTAAGTTCGGAGATTGATTGGAAACATAAAATTCTTATTGTCATCATAGTTATAGCATGATAACTTTTTATATCTGATAATATTTTCCGCAGTGGCGGTGGTAAGTTACTCGTAAACCGTGTGACGATCGTTCGTTAACGTTTCTTTGGCTCAGATTGTTTTGAACTCCGTAAGTTTGGAGATGGACTTAGACATAAAATTGGTGGGTACTGGTGCATTATACGAGCACCGCGAGGAAGTCAAGTTTGGTTAATGATAATGAAATAAAATAGGATGAATATATAATAGTTTAGAAACAAATTTGGGCTATATATTTGCACATTAGGGGGTGGGAGATAAAGCATAGCATATATTAAATACATAACCTAACCTAACCTAGGTACCTTATCCCCCCATAAACCCCAAAAAACAATCGGTTAAATATTGTAACTCATTGAGAAACCACGGTTTTGCAATAATTTATCTATAGCAGTCTCTTGCAAATAACCCGTTTGACGGGTTTCGTGACTAGTTTCCTTGATACATTCTTCATACTACACATACTTGATACATACATACTTGATACATACTAATTAATGTTATGATCGTCATTAGAATTGTGATGACTTTTAAATTACTTTAGTGGCAATGATTATTAAACGGTTTAGATTATGTCCACAAGGTTGTCCACTCTTCATCTTCATTCCTACGAAACAAGATTCTTTTTTAATATGGTATGTTAGGAGCATCAAATTGGTTATTGTTATTATCACGATACCCATGATAAATCCTATATTACCTTTTTCTACGATGGTGGTGATAAGTGAATAATTAACATGTAATGGTTAGCATTTTTAAATGGTTAAGCAATGGTTAACATGTGGTCACCGTTCATTACTTTGGTCTAGATTCTTCCGAATTAGGTAAGTTTGGACATGGACTGGAATGTCAAATTGTTATTCCAATCATCAATGCATGCTTAATATTTATAACAGTTTTTCTTTTCGTCCTTTTTTTTTACAGTTTTTCAATGAACCTAGAAACTCTGAAAACAATTTTTCAAATTTTGACAACTTTTATGAAAAAGATTGATTTTGCCAAATCATGATTGTTACTTAGAACACTCAACAACATAAAAAAATTAAATTTTCTTATCTTGATTAGGTTACGTGTCCCCCTTTTTTACCATAAGTCCAATAGTAGGCTTTTGTTACAAGCCATAAAAGTAGAAAAGGTCATGAACAACTAAGAGGAGAAATTTATACCAAAAGTTATAATCTTTTTGGGTCCCTGACAAACCTAAAAACACAAAAAAAATCATCCAAAATTGAACCACAACCGTTGGTATTTTGTTTCAATTTTTAGTCTCATAATATGACAAAATTTATTTGACACAAATCAGTAATTTTCATGTTTCATCTATCGTTTGCTCTTTACCTATTGTTTCCTCAGGATTCCTAAGGATTCCTAAGGATTGGAAACCTGTTTCCTAAGGATTGGAAACAATGGGTGATTATGCTTTAGGAAGCACATAAGCATAAGCCTACAGTCCCTCTTCAGAAATATCAAGAAGACTTTCTTTTTATTATTTTGTTGTATTTTCAGTATAATTCACAGTTTTGCAGTTTTACCCAGCCCCTATCCTCCCAAATTTCCTCCCTACAGGGAACATATTATTGTTTCCGTAACAGTTCCAAGGTAGCAGGGTCCAAGGTCGGTACAAAATGCCATAAAGTGGGTCTACGAAAGCATCTTTGGGAATTAGCTCAGAAACTAATGCAGACCTGGGAGTTATGGTACGAAATATATCCTCTTTCATACAAATAATCAATTATATGCATCCAAGTAATACTTGTTCCCTTAAAACTCAAGATCTTGATTAAATGGTTGTTGAGGATATTTCTTATAGCACATGGAAATGGATAAAGAATGCTTAGTCATCTCTGGGAACAGTTCGTTTTGAAATTATATACCAGAATTAATAGTAATTATGTCTAAAGCGTATATTAAGAGAATTAATGATAATCCGCCAGAATGTTCAAAATCGCTCCTTTTAAGAATGAGTCACTTCTCAGATGTCTACTAATCTATAAATCTACTAAGCTAATCTACTTGTCAAAGCTTTTCCGCTCTACGATAACGTAAATATTTGACAAGCTGGACCTGCTTAACTCGTGCTAAGTGTGGAATCGACCCTATTCAACTTGTGGCCAGCGTTTACCCCCTCCCCCCGGCAAATACCCCCCCACCAGAAAATACCCCCCCGTAAAATATCCCCGCGGAAAATCCCCCCGGAAAATCCCTCTGGAAAATAATTCCCCGTGGAAAATACCCCCCCCCGCGCGCAGAAAATACCCCCTCCGGAAAATACCCTCCGGATGTTGAAAAATGGTTAGGGGTAATCAGACATCCCATGCTCTTTTTAGCTGCCCTTCCCCAAAAATATCCAATCATAATTTTGAAATGGCCATCTTGTTCAAAGTAGACCAAAGATTAAATAACTGAGCCTTTGGGGGTGACATAACGCCCCATAGTCCCCGGGGCAAGGGTTGTAAGCTATGCAGTTACCCATTGGTTAAACATAAGGTTGGTTATAGGTAAAAGGAGGCATGTTTGAGCCTGAGTCTTGAAAAAAGCTTAAGGTATTGAGATGAAATTTGCTGGGGGAATGTTGAGGGTATAATGAGCTAAATCTAAAGATAGCATGTGCATTCAAGTTATCAAAAAGGCGTATTAGTAATACCTTATTAAATTGTGACTGTGAATACTCGTGACTGCGACTGCAACTCTTATTGACTGCGAATAATTTTACTTTTGAACACTTATTCTGGAAACATTGAGGGGGGTATTGAACAAAATCGAGACACACTATATGCATGCTGGTTTCCAAAAGGACCTATCAGCAACATCCCATGAAGGGCTAAGGGTATTAAGCTGAAATTTTCAGGGCATGCTCAGGGGGATGCTCAAAAGTTATCGGAGGACAGTCAGCCCCTGCCTCACTAACTCTATCTTGCCCTGAATAAATACCCACTCCCAATATCCGTCAGAATTTTTAAAAGAAATATCTGGTTTGAAATAGTCAAAGGGTCTAACTACTATTCCTTCGAGGATGTCAAACCCCCCTCAGTTCCTGAGGCAAGGGTTGTAAACTATGCAATTTTCCCATTGCTTACGTACAGATTTGACATCACAAAAAGGGAATGGTTGATCCAACGTGTGCCCGAGAAAGCTAAGAGTACTAAGTTGAACCCTTAGTGAATGTTGAGGGGGGCTGCTGATCTGGATTAAATAACACTCCTTACATCTAGGCTGGAAATTGGGCGTATCTGCAGTATCTTAGGAACGGCTAAGGGTACTAACTTTAAAATTTCAGGGTTACGACTACTACTACTATAGGGGATGACTGCAACTGTTACTAGTTGCGACTGTAATCCATATATAAATGTTGTCATCTAACGCCAGATATTTGTTAGATATTAATTTGACTAAAAGCACTCCAAACAGCATTTAAAAACATCCTGGTACTCAAAATCAATATAAAAATTCAAGAAGGTCCTAAATAAGATTGGTAAAATTCGGAGAAGATTGAAGAAATTATCAGAACCAATATCTGAAATTACTAAAAACTATTAAAATTTACTAAATAAACTCGTTTTTTTTTATAACTAGAATAATCTTCAAGTCTTATTCAGGGCCGTATGTAAGATTCTGTTTGGTGGGGGGGGGCTTACGAAAGGATTTTTGTTTGGGGTAGGGAAGGGGTACAAAAATACATCAAAAAACGCATCAAAAATTTGGCTATATGTATTTTTTTAGGTTTTTACGAGCCGGACAAACATTTTGAGGGGGGGGGGGGTCAAACCGCCTAACCCTGGATACGGCCTTGGTCTTAGGCCTATTATGAAAATCAGCTATAAAAACAAGTGCATCTAAATTAGTTTCTTTAAATATATTTCCTGTTTGCTTTCTAAACTTGGTAAAACTGACCTCTAAATGACTCGTCAAATGATTCAATAGCTCTTTAGCCCAAATGTAGTTCAGCATATTGAACCTACACGATAGAGATAAAAATATTGAGCTTTTTTTTACCTTTAAATTTCTTGAATTCTTCAAAAATCTTTTAGATATTATGAACGACTTGATACTGAAAATTTTAATTTAAATTAAAAAATCGTATCTCTCTCTCGTAACAGATATTTTGGAACTGAGCTTTATATCTTTCTCAGTTGGAGTGTACGCAGAGATGCATTTCTGGTGTCCCCTACTCCGACTGAACCATTATCTGTAAATAGGTATGCTCAGCTATTAAATGTTAAAAAATGCAAAAATGTGTTTCGTAGGGGAGCTAATCCTCCTTCAGTTAATATTCTGGCTACGGATTTTTCCTTCTCTTTTTATATATATTGTTTATAATATTTTTTGTTTTACAGGAATAGCTTCTGAAAAAAGACACTTCCTAGTCTCACAGCCACAAAAGACACCCAAGTCCCTTCCTTCCACCTTTGAAACCCAATAAAACTTTCGAAACTTTACAATCCAAGCTACCGAATATTTCTTTCAAGGAGTTTCTTGACTTGAATATTTTTTTAATGTCTTTTTGACAGCCATAAGCTATAATTTACGGATGATTTCCCCTGTTACCAACGCTTGGCCTTATCCGACCTACACTTAATCTCAGATGCTTCTCGTCTAATCTACAATTTCCCTTCAGAGTTTCACAGTTCAGTGGAAGAACCATTTTCCCGAATCTCCTAATGGTAAATTGCTTTATGGCAGAAAGATGGAATGAAGTGCTGGCTTTCTTAAGAAAACATTTTGTTTTTCTCATCTGATCGATGATATAAAACATATTTTTAGAAAGTGAAATAATTCCAAAAGAAAACTTTTTATCAAAAGACGGAGAAACTGTTATAAATAAATGATCACATACCTGGGTATATGAAACCAAGGGTATAACCCTTCAAACCTCCCCAATTGGGCTCTCTAACACGCAAAATCCAACGGAGTACTCCTCATTAAGATCCCTTTTTGGTGAATTTTCTAGAGCTCATGGCATTTGATATGCAATATTAAAATTAATGAGCACCATTTTATTCGGATCAGCATAAGAAACCGAGCCTTTGTTGATCGGAAATTCCAATCCTTTTTGAAAATTCCGAGATATATTCCCAGCCTCTCTAAGTGACTATCAGGAGTGGCTATCCTGGATAAGGAAAAAAAATCCTTATCCATGATTTTTTCGGGAGGGGGGCGTACAAAACGCATAAAAAATATGTTTATATTCATTTTGTTACGTTTTTACGAGTCAGGCAAACATTTTGGGCTTTTTTATTACCTCGATATTTTCAGCAACTCGATGCATATGTATTTTTTTTTTCAGTTTCTTTTTTTTTATTTTTTTATACCAACTCACTGCAACACTAGATTGCCTGAAGTCACCATAGCTATGCCAGTTCCTCTACCATTCCTATCTGTTGAAAGGTTCATTATTTAACCCTTCCAAAGAAGTTTCAATTTCCTTCAAATATTTCTTCATGGCCTCTCAGTGGCGGATCCAGGGGGCGAGGGGGCACGTGCCCTTTTGCATAGTCTAAAGTAGTGTAATTTATTTGATTAACGCAAGTTTGCGTTAGTTAAACTTGCTCCTAACGCAAGTGTATTGGATCAACCTATTTTGTGCTCCCCTAAAAAAATCCTGGATCCACCCCTGTGGCCTCTTCCCATCTCATTGGGGGATGATATATCCCCAAGGTTTCAGAAACATGCACAACTTGATTTTCTTTTGGCCTAAGATGGATGTCCAAAAGGGATAATCTTTGGCAATCTGTCATACTTCATCCGCGAAACGTGTCATAACCAGAGTGACTCCAGCATTTTTTCTTTGGGGGGTGGGGGAAGGGGTCCATATCCGGATAGTCAAGGGGCAGGAATTGTATAATAACTTTTCTCCATATTACTGAGGGGCAACTATCCCCTCCCCCTAGCCCTCCCCCCAAATAACGCCCCTGGTCCTAGCCAACCCCAACCTTCCCAATCAAACTGATACCTGAAACTATCTGTGGACAATTCCTCTCGAAAATATTTAACGATTCTTTCTCTGACTTCCAAAGTGCCCACATTTCAGAAACATATTCAACCACTGTCATTACCGTAGCTGCCAGTATTCTAGTCTTGATGTGCAGACTTATCTTCCTACTCTTCCAAACTTTTTCAACATCAATAAGACGTCCAGAGCCGGGCTATTTCATTTTTCATCACTGCATCAACCAGCCTTACTAAAAATACTACTTAATCAATCTTCTTAATCCACTTAATCCTGTTTAATCCACTTAATCAATCTTCTCGTAATTTAGCATCAGCTCTTCGCCTTCACTTATTCATAGTCTAAACGACTCAGTCTTCGTAACATTAATGTATAAACTTATTCTTGCATCCTCAAAGCCCCCCAACCCTCAAAGCCTCCAAATATTTACTTATTTTGCTAACATTTTTCTTTAGGACACTCAAGCCATCTACATAATCGAAGTATATAACAATTCTACCTACTCATTCCTTTCATTGCTCTCCCTTAGCCTTTGCTGCATTCAAACTATCAAAATAATCCATGAATATGGAGATTTATATGCACAGAATCAAACTAAATTGGGGCCACGTGTAGATACAACCAAAATAATATCAGTTCTGTATATTACCATCATTTTCTATGCTGGCACAGGTCCAACAAATTGCAGCATTTGATATAGTCATAATTTGTAGGTTTCCCGTGTTCCTAATTCAAAGTAGATGCTCACATATGGATGCTCAATTCAAGAGCATTGGCCGATCCAGGGGGACGAGGGGGCGTGCGCCCCCTAGCGTAGACTAAATTAGTGTAATTTACATAATTAACTCAAGTTTGCGTTAATTAAACTTGCTCCTAACGCAAGTTTATCGGATCAACCTATTTTGCACCCCCCCCCCCCCTAAAAAAATCCTGGATCCGTCCCTGTTAAGGAGTAGATGCTACTACTCCTAATATGGCTTTACTCCTTAAAAAAAGAAATTGAATGCATGGTCATTACATGATCTTAAATTGCTTCATCTTTATCCCATTAAATAAAAGAAAAGTTTTTTTAATTGAAAGTAAGGAGCGACATTAAAACTTAAAACAAACAGAAATTATTCCGTATATGAAACGGGCTGTCCCCTCCTTAACGCCTCGTTCTTTACGCTAAAGTTTTTTATTGTTTTAAAAAATAAATTTCAGTGACAGAGTCAAACTTTAGCGTAAAGAGCGAGGCGTTGAGGAGGGGACAGCCCCTTTGATACACGGAATAATTTCAGTCCGTTTTAAGTTTTAATGTCGCTCTTTAATTTCAGTTAAAAAAAAATGTTTTTTTTTATTTAATTTCTGAACGTTTTTGAATTAATGCAGCTTTGATTTGACTCACCGTACATGAATAATTAGAATGAATTTTGCATATTAATTTTACTTGTTTTGGCTAAATGGCTTTCTTGAAATTTTGTTTTGACTTACGAATCAACTTACGTAACGAACTTCTATATTTGTATGTTTTTATGACGTATATTGGGGAGTTTAACCCTAGTCAATATCTCGCTCTTTACGCTAAGGTTCAAATTTTTTTCGAATCACAAACCCTGAATCATAAAGGCCGGTTAATTAGAATAGATAGCTCTGTTGAAAGTGCTAAAAAGAACTTTAGCGTAAAGGGCGAGGTATTGACTAGGGGGCGAACCAGCTCATATACATAATAATTTCTGTTTGTTTTAAGTTTTAGTGTTGCTCCTTACTTTCAGTTGAAAAAACTTGTCTTTCTGATTTAATATCTGATTGTTTTTTAAATAATGCTGGGCAATCTGGCGTCCCCTTCATAGAAATGTCCCTTCCCCCAAGGAAACATCCTCCATGGAAAGATCCTCCCCCGTAACCCCCTCCTCCGACCCCCCCCACCACCAGAAAAAAATCCCTCCTGAAGTGTCTGTATACTTCCCACTAACCAATACTATATGTAAACAATGGGCAAAGTTCATAACTCGCATCCCCCATCCCCTGGGAACTGTGGGGGATTAAGTCATCCTCAAGACATATTTATTAGATTTTAGACTATGCTGAATAAAATGGCTCTCAAAATTTTGATTGGGTGACTTCAGGAAAAAAGTAAGCACGGGGGGGGCAAGTTGCCCTCCAATTTTTTGGTCATTTAAAAGGGCACTAGAATTTTGAATTTCCGTTCAATTGAGCCCTCTCACGATATTCTAGGACTACTGGATCGATACAATCATCCCTGGGGACAAAAAAACAAAACAAACAAACACGCATCCGTGATCTTTCTTCTGGCAAAAAATAGAAAATTCCACATTTTTGCGGATAGGAGCTTGAAACTTCTATAGTAGGGTTCTCTAATACGCTGAATCTGATATTGTGATTTTTATTAGGGTTCTATGAGTTTTAGGGGGTTTTTTCCCCTTTTTTCGAAACTAAGGCAAATTTTCTCAGGTGGCTAACTTTTGATGAGTAAGACTAAACAGAATGGAAATTTTATATTTGAAATCAGTATAAAAATCTGATTCTATTGATGTATCTATTGGTATCAAAATTCCGGTTTTTAGAATTTTGGTTATTATTGAACCAGGTCACTCCTTACTTACAGTTCGTTACCACGAACTGTTTGATAACAAAGAAAACGCTCAACTATTATAGACAGTTCTTCCGATAAAACTAACGGTTATAGATTGTTGCATGGTTGCGCAGCAGCTGTTAGAATGGAGGCCTCAGGACTTTTCCTCTTATTATGGAAACGACAGTTTACTTAGGAAATGTTTATTTTGTTTCAAACGCAAATACACTAAATGAGCACAATGTTTTGAAGGATCATTAACCGAAAATTCAACTTTAACATGAAGAGTAGCGGTTTAGGACCGCCAAATTATATGATTACTATCAACCGAAATTGTATATAAAATTAAGTTGTATTTCAAATGAAAATGAGGAGTGAAATCAAAACTTAAAATGCACAAAAACCATCCTATGCTTGAAAGGGCTGCCCGCCCCCTTCCTCAACCTCCTGCCTTTTGCACTAAGCTTTGACTTTATATCCTAATACTTAAAGAACAATTGCTTAAAGACCGAGTGAATGGGGTAGAAAGGGTAGAATGGGGTTTCACATTGCCTCAAGAATGGAGTATATTTTTGGTCCAATCATTTTATGAAGGCAATTGGTAAGCAAGACGCTTGTACCTACTACCCACAGTCTATATTTGCTGCTTTTAAATTTATTTTCAGTAAAGCACTCGTAAAACTCTAGCCCATGGGCACCCATAAGCTGAATTCCAGGGGGGGGGGCAAACCTGGCCTAATTGACACTTTTAATGCTGTATAATAGAAATCTCAGAACAAAAATATAAAACTCAGGCAGCATCATTCAGCCAGGGGTTGGGCCCCCCCCCCTGGCCCCCCCCCCTCATGGGTGCCCATGCTCTAGCCTACTGAGCAGAAGGTTAGGGAAGGGGAGCAGGCCCCTCAAATACGGAATATTTTCTGTTCCTTTTATGCTTCAGTGTAACCCTTTACTTTAATTTGCATAAAGTAACTTGTTATATTTATTTAATCTTAGCAATCAATGAACCTCTAAAACTTTTTTTTGGCCGTGATCTAAAGTAGTAATACAGTCAGTAGTCTAAAAACTATGGAGAAGTGGGGCAAACATAAATCCTTAGCCTCTGATAAGTGTTTTTCTCTGTAACGTATGGGCCTGGAGAGAATGGTAAGCTTAAAAAAGTTGGGTCTCCGCCGATTTAACGTAGGAAGATCGGGATTAAAAAGCATTAGCGTCACACGTAGTGTAGGGGCTGGGGGCTTCATTAAAAAGTATAAAATTTCAAAGAAAATTTGATATTTGATATGATTAATCTATAATACAACATTATTTAAACATGAAAATTCTATGTGATAATTAGCTTGTGTTTCTTACATTCAAGAACTATTTTCTGTCAAATCCAGTCTGCAGAAAGTAGGCCTAGTGCAGCTTGTGAAAATGTTTACAGCTCAAGTTGAAATAAGCTGGTAGGCCTGTAGGCTGGTAGGCCTACTTTGACCGAATTCTGCTTGTTTTACCCTCCTCTGCATTTTAAAGCACGCGAAAAGGCCAAGATGCAGCAGTTATGAACCAAACGCTAGACGGTGATGGGGATATTTTTTCTACACTAGCTCCAGTTTCCACTGTCACTAAGTTTTACACAGAAACTACTTATAAGACACATCAAAAAGTAGATTAAATACATTTTGCTACTTTTTTATTGGTCCAACAGAAATTTCGGGCGGGGTTGAAACCCTGTAGCCCCGGACCCTTTGGATACTGCCTTACAGCTCATATAAATAGGGCCGTATCTAGAATTTTTTTTGGGCGGGGGGTGGTAACAAAAGTATTTTTTGAGGGGGTGGAGGAGGTAAGAACTTCAAAAACCGCCAAAAAAAAGGTTTGTATTCATTTTTCTCACGTTTTTACGAGTCGGACAAACATTTCGGTGGTTCGAATCCCCTATCTCTCCCTCTGGATATGGCCTTGCATATAAATATAATCATTCGTTCTTCTACCAGACGAATTTTGACCACAAATAAAAGCTTGATTTTATAGTCTTATGAAACAATAGGAAATACTAGAACAAAGAGTAATCAATTTTAGTAGCGCTATTACCCGCATAAAAATTATATTATACTATTCGCTAGTCGCAACGCCGCAACAACTCATAATACTGAAAGATGGGTATGGGTAGAGTTGTGCTTAGGCACGTTCGCAAAAGATCTGGAAGCTGAAAAGCTATCTTTATACATTCATAGCAAAATGAAAATGTTAAAAAATGGGTACTTAAAGATTTTTGCAAGATACTGAATAAAGAATTCCAAATAATTATAAGGGTTTATCAACGAAAAAAATATAACAAATAAGCTTAAACAAGCAAATATAAAGACGATGCGATAAAATAAAATAAGAAAAAAAAACCCACAAAATAGGAAAAAGAAAATCGAATGAAACTAAATTTTTTAACTTTTGATTTTTCTACTGTTTACAAATTTTAGTAGCTTTTACAGTAATTAATTAAAAAAACTTTTTCCACAAAATAAGTTTTTCAAAGAAAAATAAAGAACTCCGTTGAACCAAAAATGAGCAAAAATCGAATGAGCCCTTTTTGAAGTTTCTACGACAATGCGTTCTATAAAAAGTTTATATACCCCCTGGGCATAACTTACAACCCTTGTCCTGAGGTCTGTGAAGGGTTCATCATCCTCAAAAACCTAATTTACAGAACCTAAAACTACGTTGAATAATGTGGCTATCTCAAAATTTTGATTGGATGTATTTGGGGGAATGATGGGTGTGGGGGGGCTAGTTGCCCTCCAATCACTTTCTACTATTAAAAAGGGCACTAGCCCTTTGAATTTCCAGTCGAATGAGCTTTTATTGAAGTTTCTATGACAACACCTTCTTTAAAAACCTTATAAACCCCCAGGGCATAACTTAAAACCCTTGTAATGAGGGATGTGGGGAAGTGTCCTTCTCAAAAACATATTTTCTATCTGGAAATCAACTACGCTGAACAAAATGGCTATCTCAAAATTCTGATTGGATGTGTGTGGGGGAATGCAGGGCGGGGGGGGGGGCTAGTTGCAATCAAATTACTTTTGACTATTAAAAAGGGTACTAGCCCCTTAAATTTCTAATAGAATGAGCCTGTTTTGAAGTTTCTGCGACACCGCCTTCTATAAAAACTTTATATAGCCCCAGGGCATATAGCTCCATATTTTCTATCTGGAAATCAACTACGCTGAACAAAATGGCTATCTCAAAATTTTGATTGGATGTGTGTGGGGGAATGAAGGGCGGGGGGGGCTAGTTGCACTCAAATTACTTTTGACTATTAAAAAGGGTACTAACCCTTTAAATTTTCAATAGAATGAGCGTGTTTTGAAGTTTCTACGACACTGCCTTCTATAAAAACCTTATATACCCCCGGGGCATAACTTAAAACCCCTTGAGGGTTGTGGGGGAGTGTCCTCCTCAAAAACATATTTTCTATCTGGAAATCAACTACGCTGAACACAATGGCTATCTCAAAATTTTGATTGGATGTGTTTGGGGGAATGATTGGCGTGGGGGGGGGCACTAGTTGCACTCTAATCACTTTCGACTATTAAAAAGGGCACTAACCCTTTGAATTTCCAGTCGAATGAGCTTTTATTGAAGTTTCTATGACAACGCCTTCTTTAAAAACCTTATATACTCCCAGGGCATAACTTAAAACCCATGTAATGAGGGATGTGGGGAAGTGTCCTTCTTAAAAACATGTTTTCTATCAGGAAATCAAATACGCTGAACAAAATGGATATCTCAAAATTTTGATTGGATGTGTGTGGGGGAATGACGGGCGTGGGGGGTGCTAGTTGCACTCAAATTACTTTTGACTATTCAAAAGGGTACTAGCCCTTTAAATTTCCAACAGAATGAGCCTGTTTTGAAGTTTCTGCGACACCGCCTTCTACAAAAACCTTATATACCCCCAGGGCATAACTTAAAACCCTTGTAATGAGGGATGTGGGGGAGTTTCCTTCTCAAAAACATATTTTCTATCTGGAAATCAACTACGCTTAACAAAATGGCTATCTCAAAATTTTGATTGGATGTGTGTGGGGGACTGAAGGGCGTGGGGGGTGCTAGTTGCACTCAAATTACTTTTGACTATTAAAAAGGGCACTAGCCCTTTAAATTTCCAATAGAATGAGCCTGTTTTGAAGTTTCTACAACACTGCCTTCTATAAAAACCTTATATACCCCCAGGGCATAACTTAAAACCCCCTGAGGGTTGAGGGGGAGTGTCCTCCTCAAAACATATTTTCTATCTGGAAATCAACTTCGCTGAACAAAATGGCTATCTCAAAATTTTGATTGGATGTATTTGGGGGAGTGATTGGCGTGGGGGGCCTAGTTGCCCTCCAATCACTTTCAACTATTAAAAAAGGCACTAGCCCTTTGAATTTCCAGTCGAATGAGCTTTTATTGAAGTTTCTATGACAACGCCTTCTTTAAAAACCTTATAAACCCCCAGGGCATAACTTAAAACCCATGTAATGAGGGATGTGGGGAAGTGTCCTTCTCAAAAACATGTTTTCTATCTAGAAATCAACTACGCTGAACAAAATGGCTATCTCAAAATTTTGATTGGATGTGTGTGGGGGAATGAAGGGCGTGGGGGAGGGGCTAGTTGCACTCAAATTACTTTTGACTATTAAAAAGGGTACTAGCCCTTAAATTTCCAATAGAATGAGCCTGTTTTGAAGTTTCTGCGACACCGCCTTCTATAAACTACGCTGAACAAAATGGCTATCTTAAAATTTTGATTGGATGTGTGTGGGGGAATGAAGGGCGTGGGGGGCGCTAGTTGCGCTCCAATCACTTTCGACTATTAAAAAGGGCACTAACCACTTCAATTTCCAATCGAATGAGCCCTTTTCGAAGTTTCTACGACGACTCCAACGATACGAAGTGCACGGGTATGGAGAAAAAAAACAAAAACACATTGTGCCCACATCGTTCTTTACTTAGGCAGCGCTAGCGCTGCCTATGATTCAAGAAAGGTTACCATCGAATAAAGTGTCCCGGACCAGGCTTTAAAAATGTCCATATTATTTTCTGGTACTCAAGTGCCAAAGTCATTAATCTCCTAAGCCTACGATTGGCCTTCGTGAATGATTTTATTTTTAGTGCTTAAGTTTTCTGTAAAACTTCAGAAGATATAAAGTTACTGCTAACCAAGTCTAATGAAAAGCTTTCGTGGCGGTTTGGTTGACAATTCAATAGGAGAAAACATAAAAAGAAAGATTATCTCTTATAGTTCCATATCCATAGTTAAATAAATGTACTTCAATTTCATTGGTTTACGTTTGTAACGGATTTTCGTAAGTCAATTACGCTTTAGTCGTATGCCAGAGAAGGAAATCGAGTAACCTAAACCAATAAAAAAACAAAAACTTTCGAGTGTCTTTGCTACTCTGTGACAGGACTCAGATTTCTTTCACATGTTGACTGTTCTTTGCTAAATTTTAATTTACTACAATATATTTATTTTAATGTGTACTTTACGTTTATACGAACTATACTTAATGTACCAAGGACATTAAAATCGTAGCTTGTTTGTCTCTTGTGCCCATCTTAGGCCTATTCATACCTAAAAGTAAAGATCTTTTTATGATTTTTCTTTTGACTGTTTCTAATGATAAAAGTTTTTAACGTAATTCTATGTATTTGTCATTGTTGCCACGCTGAACTGTGAAAATAAATCAGTTGCTTGGTACCATATATTTTTGTCAATTTTGGGCTGATTTTTCACGAGTACTTTTAACTACAAATGGGGGTCTTCTTTGAAAATAGAATTGCTGATTTTTTTCCAATTATTTAAAATATGTGGTTGCGTAAGTTTCTGCTTAAGCAACTCAAAAAGTCAGATTCCATTTTCAGAGTTCTTGGTACTTTCATTAGGAGTTATCCTGAAACATATCATTTCAAATTAAATCATTTATTCGGAATCCAGGATTATGTTTCTGCATACCTCGAATCTGAAATTTCAGAATATTTATTTTAAAGGAGTAAGCCATATGTGGCAACCCCGTTTTCAAGACATTGAAAAATGCAAAAGGAAAATTTCATCAATTTTATTTACCTTAGCAACACTTAAATGTAGCCTATATTTTTTTTTTTTTTTTAGACAGGTTTAGAAGATTGAAAGTCTGAAACTTTGAAAGTTTGAGGAAGAAAAAACAAGAATGTAAAAGACATAATATTAATCAAAAACGACATGAAATCCAATGAACTGTATATTCTCAGGTTAGATGTTTAACCAATCAAATTTCCATTTCTTTTGGCATATTTATTGCTATAACTTAACAAGAGGTGACATGTGCAGTTTATCATTTATCACTTTATCACCTAAGTAATAACTTCTCTAAAACTAGTTTGAACAAACACTTCAAAACTAAGCCATAATTCAATTAATATATAGAACTAAAATTTCAAATATCGAAATATTAATTTTGAAGGAATGAGCTTTACGTGGCAACACTGTTTTCAAGTCATTGTTTCAATATATGTTTCAATATATTGTTTCGATATAATTAAAAACTTTAAAATCTAAAACACAAATTTTAGAAAAAAAATATAGATGTTTCATCAAGCTAATTTCTTTTCATTATGGCCTATTTTAATTCTCCAACTCTAAGACGTCATGTATAGACTTTATGACGTTTATTAGTAGATTTATTTGAAGTTTTTCAAACTAACTTTAAAACAGATCCATAATCATGTTCATTTAAAACTAAGATTTGAGATCCTAAATATCAGTTCGAGTAAATGAGTTTCAGGTGGCAAAGCTGTGTTTAAAAAATAAGAAATTCAAATTTAAAATTCATCAATTGTATATACCTTATAGTTACACTTAAATATAGCCTATATTTTCCTCCCTAAGATAGGTTTAGAAGGTTGAAAGTTTGAAACTTTAAAGGCTGACAACGAAAAACAAGAGCGTGAAAGAAATCGATATTAATTAAAAACGACATGAAACGACATGAACTGTAGTTTCGCAGGTTCGATGTCTAAGCCATCAAATTTTTATTATTTTGACTTATCCATTGTTGTAACTCAACGCAGTATTCAGGGTGGTTCAGGGTTTCACCCCCCCCCCTCTGAAATTTTTGTCCAACTTCTAAAAATGTAACCAAAACGTATATAAACAAATTTTTGGTGTGTTTTCTATGTTTTTATAATCCCCCTGAAAATAATACCCCCCTCCCCTCATACAAAATCCTGGATATGATCTAGCTGTACCTTAACAAGACCTATTATGCGGACTTTAGCATTTATTATTTCACTGTCTTTACTATTAAGTTTTCTTTAAACGTGGTTTTAACTAACAGTTTAAAGAAGATCACAGAATAAAAGGTACTTACGCATTACCTATATGAGCCTTTACAAGGAAACCAGTCATGAAAAACCCGCCAGATGAGTTAATTCAAGAGACCGCTATAGAGTAATGCAATGTAAAGTTTAGTTTTCATTGCTTTTACGATACTTAAACTGTTGATTTTTGGGGTTTAGGGGGGGGAGGTACCTAAGTTAGGTTAGGTTACGTATTTAATATATGCTATGCTTTACCACCACCCCCCCCCCCCCCTAATGTACAAATATATAGTCCAAATTTGCTTATAAACTATTATATATTCATCCTATTTTATTTTATTTCATTAGCATTAACCAAACTTGACTTTTAGAAGGGCCCATGTAATGCGTAAGTACCGCCTAAAATAATAAAGAAATAAAGTTTATCGATTTTGAAGAAATGAGCTTCAGTCACAGCTCTGTTTTCAAGACATTGAAAATGCAAATGCTTGATCAATTTGATTTACCTTAGCAACACATAAATGTAGCTTATATTTTCCTTCCAAAGACAGAATTAGAAGCTTGATAGTTCAAGCTTTGAAAGTTGGAGAGGGAGAAATTAGAGAGTAAAGTAAAGAGAGTATTAGTTGTTTATGACGCACCCAGATGAACGCAAGCACCTCAAGGGCGCATCCAGGATTTTAGTTCAGAGGAGAGGGTTACACAAACAACTTTAAAAATGCATCAAAATTTGTTCATATGCATTTTGTCGCTCCTAACTCACAGTTCGTTTACCACTAACTGTTTGATTTTAATTGGCCAATTTTCAATATCTGGCTTTTTACTTTATTCGAGTGACTTAACAAAACGCGTCACTTTATTACTATGTAATCTTTATTGTTTTTTTTTTAACTAGTTTAAACTGATACTTTAAAAGTGCCAGTTAAAAGTCCCTATTCTATTTAACTGGCACTTTAAAAGACCACATTCTATTTTATGTAAAACTGATATCTATTTTGAAGACAGGAGGCTAATTTGGCAACCCTGTTTTCAAAACATTCTAAAATGGAAACCCTGACTTCAGGGCATCAAAAAATACAGAGACAAAATTAATCGATTTTATTTACCTTAGTAACACATAAATGAAGCACATATTTTCCCTCCTGTGACAGAATTAGAAGCTTGAAAGTTGAAACTTGGAATGTTTGAGAGAGAAAAAACGAGAGTAAAAGACATGCAAATTAATCAAAAACGACGCGAACCAAATGAACTGTAGTTTCTCAGGTCAGATGTTTAATCAATCAAAATATTTTTTATGATTGATTTATTACTATAACTTAACAAGACGTGACATGTGCACTTTATCATTGAAGAATTCTTTGGGGATTTATTATATGCTGATAATGTTTCGAATAGTACATTTCTTATTTTTTTTAATACAAGCACCAATTAGCACGCTTTTATATTTCTTTACTTAAAAAGCTTTGGTTATGGGAGTTAAAAGTTACCAGAGGTTTGTAATATTGTTTTCAAAAATGTCAAATATCCGCTTGCAAAGTCTTAAACGCCAACTTTTGAGACCAAACATTGAACAAAAAAAGTTCCGTTTTTGGCACATCTGCCGTGGGGATAAAGATAATTTTATGATTTTAGGGGGGTGTTTGTCTCATCCTTCAGGAATTAGTATTAAAGTAGCCTCTAGTAAAGAGCCTTCTGTAAGGTTAGTATTAACCCCTTCCGTCACCGTGACCAGTTAGTTGGACAAAATTAAAAATGCTCTTCTTTTCCTAACTATTAGGAATTTCGTAAATATGATCGCACTAATATATTCTCCTGTTCGCTGGCTACAGCCTCAGGGGTGTAATCGCCTCAGTTTATCGCTAATTCTCACCCTGACGGCACGTGAACATCGACTTTATTGGAAACAATGGATTGGGAAAAACCAGGTAAAATAATTTTTTTCTCTGCTTCAAAAAGACATAAAATGATCGAAAAAAAATTATTGTGTCAAAATATGGATCATTAGAAATAGACAGGTATTTTTTTATGGCCGAAATCACTTGAAGTATGTGCTTGAGGCTATGCTGAAGTTCTGTCCAATTATCTGGACTGCGCGACTAGGTTTAGAGAAATAAATGACGCATGGCTTGGTTTTATGGTAGTTTGGATGCCATCTACTATCTTGAAAAACGAATATTTTTATCGGAAAATTGAACAGATGTCATTGCTGCTTGTCATTTATTCCCCTTGTCCAGTTAAGTGGACAACGTGACACGTGCTCTTCCAGCGCACGGAAGAGCACGTTTGTTATGGCAAAAATGCCATAACAAACCCTCGGACGGCAAGTATTTTCCCCAAACGTCACTCCCAATCCAGAAGACGGCCGCCTCGAGCTGTTTCTGAGCCCATCCCTCCTTTGTCCCCCATTCGCTGCGTTAATTCCAGATACGAAAGAACTTTTATCCCCTTCATTACAGAGAAAATGAATAAAATGACTAAATAGTTTCTTTTTTGCCCTCTTTTGTTGTTTATTAGCTGATGGTACTGCCCAGGTTCTTGCGCTCTTTTGCTTGCCCCCCCTTTCTTGACCAGCTTTTATTGTCTTTAACTCTTTTATTGATTTACTGTAGTTTAATTGCTGACACTTTCTTAGTATCCCTTTTAATTTAAATGCATTGATGTTTTGTGCTAAGTTTAGTTTGACCAGTTTTTAATGCATTTATGTCTGGCTCTAAGTTTAGTTTGACAAATTTTTGCTTTTTTTTAATTTTTTAATTGACTTTTTAAAGTTTTAACTATTGACTTTTAAATGATTGTCATTATGTTTTTCTCTATTTCGTTGTTGTTCTTTGCATTTTCAGTGTAACCATTTATTTGTTGTTGACTCCAAACTCCGAATTCGGCCCTTTGTGGGCTTGTGATAGCGATTTTTTTGAAATAAATATATCTCTCTCTCTCTCTCAGCGCCGCATCCAAACTCTCCTTTTTGTAGGTTCATCAAGACGAAATACCATGCGCATCCAGCCAGATAAACTACTTGATTTCTTCGATGCAATTGGCAGTGACTTGTCAGATATGGAAGTATCTGAAGATGACGATGAAGAATACTTATCAGAAACAAATGGAACAAAACTAACACCACTAAAGACACTCGATCCTTATGAAGTGTCTTCTGATTCAAGCGACCCCGATGATATGCCAATCATATCCCAGGCTGGGCCTAAGACCGTTACTCAACAGCGAGTGATATGGAAAAGAAAACGGTTTATCCCGATCATTCCAGCTTGGTCTGATACTGCAACAGCTGCCAACGAACAACTATCAACACCCTTTCAATACTTCTGTAAGTACATTGATAGCGATTTCTTCGATTTGGCTGCCATCGAAACAAATAGATACAGTATTCATCAGAATGTAAATAATCCCATTGTAACCAATCCTACAGAAATGCGCAAGTTCGTTGGCATTCACTTGGTGATGGGCTGCATGAAATTTCCAAGGTACCGATGGTATTGGAGCCAGGCAACTAGGGTTTCCTCATTGCGGATGCCATGGGTCTAAACCGTTTTATGAGGCTGAGAGCCTGCTTTCACTTGGTTGACAACGAAACTGCCAAAGATCCGAACAACCGTCTCTGGAAAGTTCAGCCAGTTATAGATAGGGTGCTAGCACGATGCCAGCAGCTGCTTTCCCATGAAAATGTTTCTATAGATGAGCAAATGTGCCCATTTACAGGTCAGCTTGAGATTAAACAGTACATTAGAGGAAAGCCCTGTCCATGGGGGATCAAGCTGTATTTACTCTGCAATTCTGATGGCTTGGTCCTAAACTTTGACGTGTATCAGGGAAAGACGACAATCATTCCTGAAGAATACAAGGCATTGGGGGTTGGGGGTGGCATGGTCATGAAGCTTATGACAGGAAGAAAGATTCCAAAAGGGACCAAGCTCTACACCGACAATTTCTTTACGTCAATCCCCTTGCTCCAAGCTCTGAGACAGGAAGGATGGTATGGAACTGGTACTGTTCGCGCCAATCGAATGGCTCGGTGCCCCGTCAAGCCAGAAAAAGAGATGAAAAAAGAAGGTCGAGGAGCAATGGAAGAAATTGTACTAGGTGCAGACGAGCTGGTTATAGTCCGATGGCTTGACAACAACATCGTTTCTATGGCCTCAAACTTGGTTGGGATCGGTGAAATAGGACATGCACGACGGTGGTCGAAAGCCGAAAGTAGATACATACAAGTTCCACAACCAGAAGTTATTAGAAGATATAATACCAGTATGGGTGGGGTGAATAAAGTCGACCACCTGATGAGTTTGTATCGTACCTTCATCCGATCTCGAAAGTGGCCACTGCGATTGATTTTTCACATGATTGATCTAGCAGTCACAAATTCATGGATGGAATACATCAGAGACTGCCAATCCTTATCTCTGGGTAGAAGAGACAAGCTGGATCTTGTTGCTTTCCGGAAGGAGGTCGCCTGTGCCCTAATCCAAGCACACACGTCAACACTTCGATCAGTTGGTCGACCAAGGGAATCAAACGTGGAAACAGAAGAGCAAACAACGGTAGGGAGGAAGCGGAAGATCAGCTGCAAGCCTGTGTCTGATGTGCGATATGATGGATATCATCACTGGCCTGTAAATACAGGGGACAAGCACGCCCAGAGATGCAAGATGGACGGCTGCAAGCTAAAAACCACAACTAGATGTCAAAAATGCAATGTCGAGCTCTGCTTTCGGGGCGAAAGAAATTGTTTCAAGGATTTTCATGTAAAGTAAAGTGGTCACGTTGTCCAATTAACTGGACATCTATTTTCGTCATCCTAATAAATGAATTTGAGCAAATCACTTCGGTAATGGCTTACTTATGCTCTAAATAGTAGGTTTAAATCAGGGAATAATTTTTTTCACCTAGGAAAATAATTCGTGACGGAAGGGGTTAAGGTGTCTCATAGTATAAAAGTAACCTCCAATAAAGAGGGGGGAGGGGAAGTATTAATTTCAATTAGTAAGAACCATAAAACATAACATGCTTAGAATTCATATAGAAAAAAGCTTGATGTTGTGTGCATTCAAACTTAGAACCGAATAAGGATTGTACCTGAAATAAAGTAAGACCTACAACCAATAATACTAAAAAAATATTCCAGGAAAGTTTTCTAAAATTTAGGGGCAAAGCCACCCTCCAAAAGAGAGAGGGGAGCTTTAAGTTTTCCAATGACATCCTTGCGCAACTTTGTACATTGAATCAGCCGGAGAAAAAAAAAGTTTTGCAGGCCTATCTTTTTGGAAACTTATTCAGTTCTAATCTACGCCTTAAACGTTTTCAGTTTGATCTGTAAAAACGGAACGACTTTTTTAATATAGAACTTTTATTACCGTACCGAAATCTGTGAAAACAAAATCTAATTGATTGAATTGGTTTAGTGGAAGTTGCACAATCAGATATATATTAACAAATTAAAGAAAAACAGGAATTTTTTTATAAAAGAAAAATCCTCCATAAGAGGTCGTACAGTGTTTGGCAGCAGCGGGCATCAAATCTTAAAAACGATGGTGAAACGGTGAAAAAACCTAAAATTGAACTAAACGGGAATGGGTACTGTTCTAGTAGCTGGAAGACACGCGAGAAGTAAAGTTTGGCTAATGCTAATACAATAAAACAAAATAGGATGAAAATATAACAGTTTAGAAACAAATTTCGGCTATATATTTGCACATCAGGGCAGTGGAGGGTAAAGCATAGCATATACTAAATACTTAACCTAACCTAACCTAGATACCTTATTTCCCCCTAAACCCCCAAAAAACTAAAATTTAAATATTGTAAACGGAGAGATAAACCACTGTTTGCAATGCTCGACGTGAATTCTTCGTTGAAAGAACATGTTTGACTAGTTTCTTTTATTATCTTCGCTATATGAAATGTCGGGTTTCTTCCAGGTAATAGAACAGTACCAAGGAATGGCACAATACAGCCTAGAATGGTGTAGCTTTTCTTACAAGGTGTAGTTGTCCTTGGGAATCATCAAATCGTTAATTTTACATAATAAAAGCGTTGTCAGATGTGACTAATTGCTTTTGCTTATTTATTTTAACGGTTCAACTTGGTAACACTGACAAAATATGGTAGTGCCCTAAAAACTTCCTATTTTTGAAAAAACAAACAAGAAAATCTTAGGAAATCAAGGTTTTCGGCTAAGAGAGAATCAAGACGTGACCAGAGGCAAAAAATGTTCTATACTGATGGAAACAACTGAGTTACTTCAAAGAAAAGTATGTAAAATGTAGAATATATTATAGAGAAAGGCATCAATAATGTAACCTACTTATATAATATAATACGCACGGCATAATATTTAAGATAGTGTTTTAATATGTAATATAGTACATAATAATAATAATTATAATAATAATAATAATATCCATTCGTAATATATAAAAATGTATAACGTAATAATTTTGGTGAGTGAATTTTGAAAATTCTGACATTGATGCAGGACATGAGGATATAGTTAATCAAATAAAAGAAATATTATGGTACAATGTAGGAAAAACTTAAGCTCTTAACAGAAAAAATATAAATAAATGGTACAATTATTGTACGCAGGATGGTATCAAAAGTTTGCCAAACTTGAGGATGTCAAGTAACAACAAATCAAAGAAACTATTTTCCTTGCAGATGGATATTTCTTGAACATAAAAGCTTTAGCCTAAACTATGTTGTTAACAAAAAGGTATTGCTGGAAAACATGAGGATCTCAGTACCCAGACCTAGCTTCAATGTGCAATCCATTGGACTAACATCACATTAGACATTTAAGGGCTTTAGAGGATTAATTAGCAATCATTTTTATACTGCAATTTAGCTAAATGAAACGGGATTGTTTCCAAGGGCATAGCCAGAATGTTTGTTCGGGGGGGATGTTTTGTTGGGGGGAAACGCATAGAAATTCGTTTGTATCAATGACTTTATGTTACGTTTTTACGAGTTGGATATTTTTGGGGAGAAGGGGGTGAAGCACAGTAGCACTGTTCCTGGATACCGTCTTGCTTGTGTCTATGATAAAATAAATAGTTTACCATAGGTCATATCATAGGTCATAAATATATAGTCATATCTATAAATAAAATATAAAAAAAATAAAAAAATATAAAAATATAAAAAATATAAAAATATAAGTTTATAAAAAAATATATAGTTTTTTGGTGCAAAATGGCTTACTGCTTGGTTTGGAGATATTGCTACTTTTTTTGTAGAATCTAGTCTGAATTTTTAAATTTTATTCTATCTGATCAATGCAACCACGTATACCTTTTACATTCTCTGGGTTTTAGACTGCAAAGCCCTTGATTCGCAGTTAAATTTGCGTAATCAGAAGAAAGCTTCCCGTAAAATTGTTATTTTATTTCAAAATATGTCATCTTGCTTACTAGCGACAGGTCTTTCCACGCCGGCTGGCACATACGGCAGCAAAGCTGCCTCTCCAAGATGATCTCTCGAGTACTGCCGACCAAAGGCCCTCCAAGAATGACCTGTACAGCGAACTATCTTTCATAGATCATCACCCGAGCGTTGTGTCCTGTCATATGTCGTCCTGATCTAGGGGAATCAACAACAAGCAAAATTATGGAGTTGGCTTTTACCAATTGTGGCTTCATATCACCATAGATTACTTGTAATCTTATTAATTTCACGCAGCTGTTCAGCAATCTTAGCATATCTTTCGTAGATGGTTGCAGTGTTCCTACTTACGGATTTTCCCGTAGATCTACGGAATTCGAAGTTTGGCTGTGGACAAAAAGAATGGAGTTACGGATTCTATGCAATACCTAAGGAAAACGCGGTATCCTATTGAAAATGAAATATTCACTCTGTCCTTATAATATTTGCACCAAATCACCTGAGAATTCTGCTCCAAATTCTAATTTTCGGTTGAACGTCAACGGGTCGTCACACCCAAATTTTTATAGAGTTTGATCTGCGACTTTTTTCGTCTTTGGTATCAATCATTTTTGCTTTCTTTATAAGGGTGTTGGACAAAACCCTTGCAAAAAGAGAAAAGTTTGGGAAACTTAATAACCAGCAAAAGAGAAAAAAGTTCCTAATATAGGCGAAATTCCAAACTTGTAACTGCGAACGACTAGGTCGGAAAAAGTTGCCCGGTTTTTGCGGTCATGTACTTTGACCATGGAACTTTTGTGGCACTTAGTGGTTTACGGAAAATTCTACTGAATCCCAAACGAAATCTACGAATTTTTACGGAAGTTAAGTTAACGGATTATAAGAAGAAGCTAGTGGAAACATTGGATGGTTATTGATCTTGTCGGTCCGGTGAATTCTAAAGATGTGTCTCAGATAGTTGTTTTGAAATCCCTGAAAAAATCTTCACCCTACAACCAAATAACTTTTATAAATACTGATATGGCTATTCTCGTACTAAATTTTCTTTTAAATATTGTTGACACTCAAGCATATAAGGAAACAGCAAAAATTATGAATCTTTTTTTCTACCACATCCATAGATGTATTACTAGAATAGATACCAGATAGTGTAGAAATCGTATATTTTAGTTAATATAGTTTTTTTGCCACGTCCACAGATATAATACCAGAACAAATACCAAATAATTTGAATATTATCGGATAACATAGATATTATATGGATAATATAGCTTTTTTGTCACGTCCATATATTTATTACCCGAATAGATGCCAGATAACATAGAAAAAGCATAGCAAATTGTGAGTAGGTGAAGAGCCACTAGGCTATAGACAAGAATGGTGGTAACCAGTAGGGTACCAGTGAAGCAGACATGAATAACTGGTTTTGTCTACTTCAAACACCTTAGGAATTAGAAAACCTTAGCTAGTGACATATCAGAAAAAGCATAAGGAACTCACCAAAACACATGCTGTCTGTAGCAGACGCATATACAGGACTTTAGTGAGGTGAGGGGGGCAGCTATTAAAAAAAAATTTCATTTGATAGATTTAATAGGAAGTGTCCATAAATTAACAAAAATTTAGAATGTTGGAGGGGATCAAGCCCCTCCCCCTCTGCGTATGTCTCAGATTTTTAGTCTATTTTAGATTAATATGTCTATAGTCAAGTCAAAGTGATTACTTTTATGTATATTGTTCGTTTGGAACTGAGTTTGTTAAATATTGTTCTCATATATCAAAGAAGCTGTTTACTTCAAAATCATGAATTTCAATTTCTCTTTCGTCTCCATGCCCCAGATTTTAAATTTTTTGTTTATTTTAGCAAAAGGAATATGACTGCCTGTCAGTTATTGTATATTTATGTTTCTAATGATAGGAACCTTTGAGCTTGGAA
Source organism: Artemia sp. Qi Xiang Cuo (assembly GCF_049724085.1). Classification (NCBI taxonomy): domain Eukaryota; kingdom Metazoa; phylum Arthropoda; class Branchiopoda; order Anostraca; family Artemiidae; genus Artemia; species Artemia sp. Qi Xiang Cuo. The sequence continues at coordinate 71,513,456 of NC_142801.1, read as the reverse complement.
TTCTAGCCAACAACGTGTCTTTAAAATATCAGTTTCCTTTTTAAAAGTAAAATTAAAAAAAAAAAAAACGCCTCACAAAGCCTGAGTGCTTTTTACTAGAACATAATTAGAGGTAATATTTTTTTTTTTTTTTAATGGTGTTCTTTCATTTTCCATGTTTTGAGCCTTTGAACTTTTTTCAATTTTTTCCTTCCAATTTCATCAAATTATATTTACCAGAACACTGCCACATTCCCAGTTTTGAACCCCTAGTTCTTAATTTGAACCCCCCAACCATTTTCCGGAGTTGTCAGGATCCAAATTTTTTAATTTTGATTATTTGCTTGTTCCAAGTGTGAGAAATGCGTCTGCCTGTCAGTGTTTCTTCCTTCGATAGTAACATTCGCTCTTAGAATTCTAGTCAAATTTTCTTTTTTTATTTCCTTTTAAATCCTGCCATCTCTCCTCTCAGCCTTTTAATCTCGCCTCCTCTCAAATCCCTCTATTTATCTTAAATTCCCTTCATTTGCATATGCTCAAGAATATGCTAGATTCACTCAAATTAATACCTTGTCTCTAAACCATTTTAAAAGAAAAGTAAGCTTTTTCTACAAGGTTTTCTCCACAACTCTATCAAGGGCGTGCGGAAGGAGGGGCAGAGGGGGGGGGGGGGCAGCTACCCCCCAAGAACTACAACTTTACACTAGATATGGTTGAAAAAGCAGTAGTAAAAATGTAGATGGTTAAAAAAGAGTTGATAAAAGGTATATGGTTAAAAAAGCTAGAAATAAACAGCTGGAATGACAGAATAAATGTCAAACGAAAAGCCATTATCCATAATGTCTTGGAAAGATTTAGCTCTAATCCAAGAAGATTTATTAATGCTGAAACTTATCGATGATTTTTGATTCTTGGTGATTACTTACTAATAAAGATTTCATAAGTATGATAGAACTTGCTGGCAAAGTAAGGTTTTGTGAACCGCCAATATAACTTCAGCCCCCCGCCCTTCATCAAAGAATTGGCTGCCCCCCCCCCCACTAGAGAAGCCCATGTCTATTCACAAGTTCTAGTCACAAGAGGTTTTATTAGCGCGACAAGTGGCTACTGTTGTGGCTACAGTGCGTTGTGGTAATAATAAACAAATAATCAGTTTTCTGATTAAAAGAGAAGTCCAGTCGTTTTACCATCATAAAGATTTCTTGTAATAGCCAAAAATACTTACTGAAGCTCCTTATAAAAAAAATATTTATAATTTTCTCTATTTTATCGATTAAACTAATGTCCTATTCCATTAATGCATCCAGAGTCATGCGACCATTTTCCAAAAACTCCAAAGTCGTGAAAGTTGACATCAGCTTTTATTATTATTTTATTATCAGATTTTAAGAATTAATCTAACTATTTATATATCTTGTATACATATATAAATATATATATATATATATATATATATATATATATATATATATATATATATATATATATATATATATATATATATATATATATATATATATATATATATATATATATATATATATATATACTATATTGTATTTTATATTTTATGTTTTAAAGTAAATACTTTGGATTACTTTATATATTAAATATGTAAAATCAAATATTTCATATCATATATATTAATATACATTATTATATTATATCATTTAATATATTGACATATGCTATTTATTTATTCAATTTATATATCAACTTATATTTATTGTTATATTATTTTATATCGACTATTATTATTTTACATCAATTTTCATTATTTTATATGTTTACTAACGGGATCCACGGCTCTTCTGTTGTTTTGTTGTTTCTATTATTTTTATGAGTCATGAATCTGAGCATTACTGAGATTAGCAATTCAAATCAGATAAAGCAACCCAAGCGCTAAGTTGAAATCTTTTCACAAATTGCAAAAAAAATCCCCTCCGAGCTACCAGCAGCTCGACAACTACCAGTTCGCTGCAAACAACTATGGGGTAAAAGAGAAAAATCTGTTCCATTTTCTGATTTAGCTTTCTCCTTATACAGCTAAATTTTTCTGTTCAAAATTCAGAAAAGCTGAATTTTACAAAGAGCAATAAAAAACCTCAACAAATCCTTATGCTAAGCACCAAATTAAGTTCTTAAATTTAGCGTAGCCTGCCTGTCTGTATTGTAAAGTTTTCCAAAACAATTAAAAAAACTTTTTTATCTGAGACGCCCAAATCTTGAAAGATAAAAAAAATTAATAGAATCATTAAGCATAAAAATTTTAATTTTAGATTCAATTCAGCATGATAATTACTTTAAGAAGATTTTCTTAAGTAAAAGCTGCTTTCCCAATTTTATCTGTCATGATAGCCGCAGGAGATACAAACAGAAATCTGATTTTTGTAGTTTTCCATTTTTATATTATTTTATGTTTCTGGCTGTGGGAATTTCAATAATTAGAATTCAAGCCAAGACGAATCTGTTTCAAAATTCATTTCCTGTTTAGAATGAAAATTTTTTTTTAAATCTTTTTAATAGATAAAACATTTACCTAAACTTCTTTAAAATTTCCACTGGTTTACAGTTCTTCCGCATTCCAACTTTTTACGTAAAAAGAAAGTTACATAAACATTATAACATAGAAATTATATGAATTATTATATTTCATAAGAAGTTTCATTATAGAAAAGCTGAAATACAAATTTGAAAAAACAAAAAAATGAGAAATAATAGAACCTGATATATACATTTACACAAACTCTCAAAAATGCACGGATGACGAGTAGAGGGCACCATGAACCATAGCATTAAAAGCCATTCATCATCTTTCTTTTTTGGTTCTAAATTGATGAAGTTACAGCTCACTCAGGATTGACTTCGAGCTATTCTAAAATTTTGGTCGATGGAGGGTGATGAACCTGATGTTTCTCAAACCTGGAAAAGCATAAAAAAATTTCTTTTATCTGACTAAGTAAAATCTTCTGAAATCGGGCAATACAGAGAATATGGGAAGAGATGATAATTTAAAAAGAGATGCTTGAGGCTGTCAAGTGAAGGGAAGTCCCTGAAGGGACTCAAGAGAGAAGTTTGGTTAATCCTAATGAAATATAACCTTCATATAACTTTTATTTTATATAACAATATATTTTGTGCTACATATTTGCACATTAGGGGGGTGGAAGTGAGGGTAAAGTATTTGGGAAGAACTCCTAACCTAACCCCCGCCCCCTATGCGCAAATATATTATCCAAATTATACAAGTACAATGCATTCTATCACCCATCATCTGTCTTCGTGGTTATGAAACCGGTTTTCTAAGATCTAGCCAAAGCGTAGTTCTTGAGCCAGTTTCGTTTAATTGATCAAAGTGAAAAAAATTATAAATTTGGACAACCCCCCCCCCCCCAGACACCCCGTAGCTGCAGCACACAGGGAGACTGACTTGTTTCCCTCCTCCTACTTTAAACAATTCTCCTCCATCTTTCCTATCTATGTGAGGCTCAATTTTCAGTGAATTAAACTCTTAGAATAGCAAGCGATTTGGCTATTCTGAAAACATCATTTGTAATTTTTGGATTGTTTTGTAGACAACTATCTGCAAATGTCAACAAGGAGCAATCATTTCAAAGTTGTTAGTACAAAACTTATCCTTTTCGCTACTTTTTACTTTATTTTAATTCTCTGAGAGCTTAGTAATTATCAAAAAAGTTGAACAAACTTAAAATAATAAGGACAGTAAAATGAATCTGATTATTCAGATTGGTCAAGTAGGAAATTCCACAACTATATAAATCTTCAAAAATCAGTAAAAATCAGCGATTCAGTTATAAACGAAAAATAACCTACGTATGTAGTTGCGCAGTTTTTGACAGTAGTGGGTTCAGACAAGGGCGGATCCAGGATTTGTTTTTCGGGGGGGGGAGGTTTACTAATTTTTGACTTTTTCGGGGGGGGGGGTTACTAATTTTTTACTCAGTTTTCGACTAATTTTACTGATTTTTACCTAGGTTTTACTAATTTTCGACTTATTTTCGACTCGGTCAAATATTTCGGGGGGGGGGGGGGGTTCAAACCGGGTAACCCCTCCCCTGGATACGGCCTTGGGTTCAGAATATGTAGTGGGTGTTAAAAATATGGCACACAACAACTTAAGAAGAAGTAGCCTTCCTTTGCAGGTTTAGTTTCCTTTTGGAATCAATATATTATATAAGTTTGAAGCTTGACAGGCGAAAGCGTTGTCAATTTTAACTAATTTATTTTACGTATTTATTTGCACAGTTTAAAGTGGCAACACTGACAAAAACTGTCCTAAAACCTTATAATTTTGAATAAAAAAAGAAAGATCTAAAAAAATATGATTTTCAGCTATTATAAGTGCCCGGGACAAAAACTTTTTTGTTTTGATGTCCTTGGTACTTGAAGGATATTCTTAATTTTTGATTTGTTTTTCAATTAATCTTGAGTTAGTAAATCTAGCAAACAGTAAATTGGAGAACTATTATGCCCTCTGGTATGGACCCTTTATTTCGCCCGGATTATTTTCTCTACTAGTGGATAATTTCTTTCACGTAATGATTTTCCCACTTAAGATCAATATCCCTCGAAACTTGGCTTTTTGCCATTTATTTTTAATTGATCTATCAGTCATGTCACCACTTAGCCTCGTAGGGTGTAGTCGGCAATTTCTTATCAATTTATTGGTTTTTAGATGTAGATTTAAATTGTGGTATTTAGTATAGCTACCGTAAATAAATACATAATGTCTAGATATAAATTTAAATGGTTCCAAAGAGGAAAGAAAAAGTTGGATACGAAAGCTTAACCAACTTAAGTTTAAACACAGCAGCTACATTTTTAGGGTAATAAAGTAGATGTACCCGTTAGCATAGGGAGGGAAGAGTTGGGAAATTGCTCAATCCCTAAAAAAACCACTTATTTTTTTTTGTACAAATCTTGGTATAAATTTATGGCAAAAATGACATATTTTTACATTTTCTTCTCCTTACCTAGGGAGAGCTGTCAGTGCTCCTGGGTGCACCTCACAATACAATTGCCCTTGGTGTGTTGACTGCTTATGTTTGATGCTATAAAGCAGTTAGTGGTATTGAAATGTAAGTTAGGTTTGATTCGTACTAATAGTCATCGAAACACTAAAAAAGGAACTCTAGAAAGTTTGAATTTGCGAAAGTTAATAAGTTTAAACTTACCCACCAAAACTTACGAACCTGAGAAGATTTGTTTGATTATTGAAAATGTAGGAGAACACTCCCCAAAAGGCGAATAATTTTAATGAAATTTTATATTATTTACCACAGATGAGTGTTCCATTTGTTTACTTTTTCCCTCAGGGTGATCGTATCAAGCCAAGGGTCCAAGAATTTTAAAAGAAGGCTTATTTGAAAGGAAACTGAAAGTTCTAGTGCCCATTTTAAGCAGAAAAAATATCGCCATGGCGAAGCACCATTTTCTGCCATTTTGAGGTGCGAAAGGATAATTTTGGCCTTAAGGGCTCCAAAAAGATGTAGAATGAAAATCTGGAGATAGCCCTTCGACGGAGAATTGTCAAAAAACTACATATTCATCCTGTTCTAATGGCTAATATGCACATTTGTTTATAACTTCTTTTAACTAATGTGATTCATTTGAACTTTGATAAAATTATGCATGATGGTGCATAATTGCACATCAGCGATTATAGAGGATTGCTGGTGGATCCTTTTGAAGGTGGGGACAGGGCATTCAGGCCTCCAAAGTGAATTTTTGTGCCCAAATATCCTAAGTCTCCGTGAGCTGCTAGTGCTAACAACTCACTGCAGCACCAAGCCGACTGAAGCCAACACAGCTAAGCACGCTCCGCCTCCATCCCAATCTATTCAAAGCCTCCCTCTTTATAACATCCCAGGAAATACCAATTTTTCTCAAATCTTTCTTTACGACATCCTCCCACCCCCAGCCGAGGAAGACCTGCTTTCCGTTTAGCCTTAGACAGTTGGCCGGAAAGGACAATCTTTGACAATCTGTCATCCTTTCTCCGCAGAACATGCCCTAGCCATCTCAACCTTTCTCTCGTTATAGTCTTAAAATACAGGACTGTACCACACTTTTTGTACAGCCTACTGTTTGCGATACGGTCAGTCAGTCGGTACCAAAAACAATCCGTATGCAAGTTCTTCAGAACCATATTTTACCGTTCTCATCACTGTTGCTTCAAATGTTATAACTTTGGTTAGCATACTTATCTTCCCATTCACCCAAACTTTTTTCAACTATGAGAAAAAACACCCTGAGCCACCGGTTTTACTAATAATACTACCAAGGTAAAAAAAAAAGCTGTCCACTTGATCGATCTTTTCGTTACCCAACGTCACCTTTTTATCTTCACTTATTCCTAGCCTTAGCAACTTAGTCTTCTTAAGATTAATTTTCAAACCTATTCTAGCACCCTGAACTCGCAAAACCACTAAAAGTTCATTTATGTTGCTCACACTTCCATCTAGGATGCTTAAATCATCAGCATAATCCAAGTCCAGGAACGTTTTTCTTCCCCATTTGATTCCGTGCTGTCCCATTGCCTTTCCTGTGTTCCTTAGGACAAATTCCATGAAAATGACCCATATAAATGGGGAAAGATCACAACCCTGTTTAACTCCCGACTTAACATGAAACCACCTACTAGCCTCATTTCCTATTTTAATCGCAGCAGCGTTATTGTCGCACGTAGCATTAATCACTTGAATAAATTTGTCTTATATACCATACAAGGATAAGAGAAGACCTTCGTTAAGGCTCTTCTACCAAATGAATTTAACGCTTGCTCATATATAAAACTTAGGACTAAAGTTCTTTGGTTACACAGGCAATTCTCAATTATTGCCCTAAGAGGGAAAATTTGGTTTACACATCCTCTGCCCTCCCTAAAACCGCACTGTTCTTCTCTTAAAACTTTATCCACAGCATCTAAGGGTTTTAACCTCGCTTAATCGCTAAGTACTTCCCCTTTTTGAAAAATCATTTTCAAATCTTCACTAACTTAGTTCTAACCTCAGAGCCACTATATTTAAGAAACTTATTTACCACACTATAACCTGGGACCTTATTATTTTTCACCCTGGCTGCCCTCTCCTCAACCATGGCTCTTTTCGCAAGAGCTTGATTCTTTGTCCAAACTCTTTGAGAATGACTTCGAACACATGGGCCATTTAATAGAAATAAGAAGTATTCTTAAATCATTATGAAATTTATTATCCTACTTGAAACCTAGAAAATATTTGTATCAGATCCCGACTGCTATCTTTTTCTTTGTTTTCCTTTTCAAGCTGAAAACGTAAAACCAATAGATGGAAAATTCATATTTTGTTTAGAAGTAAATTGCACATAGATTTCCATAGAAATACATACATAGAATTGAGAAGTACCACACAGGGGCAAAGCAAGACCTTGGCATTGGATTTGAACAAATCAATAAAACAATCTTTCTATCCATGATTCCGACATATTTTCAAACAGAACGGCATTGAACTAATGAAGAGCCATGTAACCCCTTACATACTATATTTACGTTTCTTCTGGCACCATCATACAGAAGGGATGGTTGGAGAAGCCAGGGAGAGGGCTTCACGGCACAGGTAGGAAAAATAGCATTGGATTTTAAACGGAGCCCTCTGACGTCACAGCATCCATAGGAAAAATAGCATTAGATTTTAATGGGCGCCCTCTGACGTCACATCATCCATAGGAAAAATAGCATTGGATTTTAAAGGGAGCCCTCTGACGGCACAGCATCCATAGGAAAAATAGTATTGGATTTTAAAGGGAGCCCTCTGACGGCACAGCATCCATAGGAAAAATAGCATTGGATTTTCAAGGGAGCCTTCTGACGTCACAGCATCAATAAGAAAAATAGTATTGGATTTTCAAGGGAGCCTTCTGACGTCACATCATCCATAGGAAAAATAGAATTGGATTTTAAACGGAGACCTCTGACGTCACAGCATCCATAGGAAAAATAGCATTGGATTTTAAACGGAGCCCTCTGACGTCACAGCATCCATAGGAAAAATAGCATTGGATTTTAAACGGAGTCCTCTGACGGCACAGCATCCATAGGAAAAATAGTATTGGATTTCTATGACAGCCCTTTGACGTCAAGGTAGACGTAAAGGGAGAGGGCTTCTCCCGTGCAGACTCAACTGCACGTTAAAAGCTCCAGGGACCCAAAAACGAACAGAGCCTTCAAGACGAATCAAGAACAACTGACCACTCTCTTCAATATACCACATGCCCGGATACTCCTGTGGCTCCACATAGGAGAGGATCGTTCATGGTATTCAATTCAAGCAACACAGTTTAAAGATTGAAAAAATAAATCATTGAGGGCAACATTATATTTGCAGCCCTAGTAATAAGGGTTCCAAATTATGCAATTATCAAACAGTGCTGTATGCAAGGTAACAAACTGTAAGCAAGGAGCGACTCGGCTCAATACTAACCGAAACTCTAAAATACGGAATTTTGATACCAATAGATATGTCAAAAGAATCAAATTTTAATGGCGATTTCAAATATATAAGTTTCATCAAGTTTAGTCATACACATCAAAAGTTACCCGCCTGAGAAAATTTGCCTGATTTTCGTAAAAGGGAGAAATGCTCCCTAAAAATTATAGAACCTTAACGAAAATCATACCATCAGATTCAGCAGCATATCAGAGAACCCTACTGTACAGGTTTCAAGCTCCTATCTGCAAAAATGTGAAATTTTGTATTTTTTGCCAGAAGAAAGATCACGGATGCGTGTATATAGACTACAACTAAAAACTGAGGCGGCTTTATATATGCATGCTAACAGAAAGGCGGGTATGTTAAACCTTGCTAAAACCAGATTTATTTCTGGATTTTTGATCTTTATCATTTGAGGACCCAAAGTAAGACCTTGCTCTGTTATCCTTTCAACCTCCCTAAACCTACATTCGTGTTTGAGGGGTGGCAAAACAACCATATTGGAGGTAAACAAGGTTCATTTTAAATTTGGCCAACCAAGGCCGTACCCAGGATTTTTTTTTTCGGAGGGGGTTTTACTAAAAAAAAAGTTCGGGGTGGGGAAGGAGGTTACCCAAAAAAAAACTAAAAAAATGCGTACAAAATTTGTTTATATCCATTTTTGTTACGTTTTTACGAGTCAGACAAACATTTCGGGGGGGGGGGGGGTTCTCTCTAATCTTCATAAGAAATCGTGCGTCTTAAAAATTTAATGATCAATATGAGAACTGAAACAAAAAGCAACAAGAAAGAATAAATATCGCAAATGATTTCCTTCTTTAATTTCCATTTAGAAACACTTACCAAAATTATTCACTTCAAAAAAGTTTGAATTCCGTCCCAATTCTTCCGACCGCCTCCTGAAACACAAGGTTCGTTTAATTAGAACAATAAGATGCTTTTTTGAAAGTAGTAAAGAGGGAGGTGTTGAGGAGGGGACAACCCCTCTCATATACGTAATAATTTCTGTCTATATTAAGTTTTAATGTTGCTCCTTACTTTCAGTTGAAAAAACTTTTTTTTTTTTTAATTAGTTCAATATAAAATCGCTTTTTTAAGTAGAGTTTTTGTGTATCTTCTTTCAAAATGTCGACAAAGCTGTGTATGTGAACATACCCTTTTTTATCCATAAATTTGAGATCATAGATTATAACTTAGGGCGTTTCCACGTTTTGGAAATCCCATCTAGTGAAGGGAAAGCATTTTTGAACTGCCAAGTTCCGGAACGACAGATACAGCTGAGTTGGTACCAAAATTATTAATCACTTTAAAACGGATTCTATAATGGAAAATTGATGGGTTTTTTGGCGATTGGAAAACAAGTCTGGTTTAGCAATAAATTTAAAATGCAGACACATTGCCTGGAAGTATTTTTGATTGCTTAATAAGAAAATATGAAAATAAAACTTGCCATGAGAAAATTTTTCGTGTAGAAATAAGAGTTTGCCGCAGTAAAACAGCAAAAAACTTTACATTGTATGTGGCACACAACCGCCACTTGTTGCATATACCGCTTTCTGTACAATTTTTTTTTAATGTACAGCCCTTTGGAAGAAGTCGGTGAAAATCAAAGGAAAGGGGTTTCAAATTCAGGGAGCTTAAAGGCTAATTAGATTCACTGATCTGACAGAGTGGTTAGCGTCCAGATAAGGACAGATACTGAACAGCCACTGATTAGCCACTGGTGAATAGCAAGATCAGAATTTGGAGATGGAGATACTAGAGGCATATAACCCGCATGAATGAAGGATACCTCCCACACGAAGTGTTGGACCCCATCCGGTTGTCAAAGAAGGAGAAGACAGTGCACATTAGGTCGGTCCCTGGAGAAAGAGTCAACAAGTCTTAAAACTACCCTGAATGAGCTATTGTTTCTGAGCGAGCAACCGAATTAGAAATCACTGGCTTAGTTGCTTATAGGCATGAGACGATCTAAGTAAATAAGTAGATCTAGCAAAAACCATTCAGAACGAGTTGAAAAAATAAACCACAGAAATTACTCCTAATTGAACACAAAGGTTTCATAAGAAACCTTTCAAATTGAATTCATAAGAATTCCATTCTTTATTGTTTCTTCTGGAAGGAAGAGAAAATATTCCAGTTTGTTCTAAAGACGACAACATCTAAGAGTGTTTTAAGAAACATTTCCCTGTGGTTACACATAGGGCGTGTGAAGCTTTCCAGCTTCATCTTAACCAATTCACAAACATGTAGGGAGAAAATAAAGGTTTTTTTCAACTTTTTAAAAAAAAATACTAAAATTATACGTTTTACAAAAATTTGTAATAAAAACAATTCACAAAAATGTAGGGTAATGATAACGGATTTTTCAACTGTTTTAATAAACACAAAACGGTTATTTTTCAAAATTTAGCGTGGCCAATTTTGTTTCATTTCTCTTTTTCAATAAAAATACCAAAAAGATGCTTTGAAAAATATAGTGGTGATAATAAATCTAATACCACAATTATCTCATATTCCCCTCCCCAACTGGCACCTCTGCTCACCAGTCGAAGATGAAAAAAGGACATTTATTTAAGCATGTTTTATTTAAACATTTAAACTATGCTGTTAGTTCCACAAAAAAAGAAGAAAATACGAAACTTGAAGCCCGTACATTTACTCACAAAATATAAAATAGGTTTAAATTTAATTCAATTCTTCTGAAGTGGATTGGTGCGCTGGATTTAGGATCATTTTTCCGAGAGGACGAAGGTTCGAATCCTAGTGTACCCAATTGTTTGGTTTGGGACGGGAGTCAGTGTTTGACTCTGTAAATTCAGCCAGAGTCGACCCGCCTTTAGATGGGGTATAGGGGGTACCTGGAGAAGATAAACAGGAAGGATGTGCGAAAGCAAAGGATGGTTGCCCCTCCCCATTGCACTTCCTGGCTGAAGGGCCAAGAAACGGAGATCTGCACCCCCGGCAGGGACTTTAAAGTCCAATGCCGTATTCATTACCTTTTTTTTTACTTCTGAAGTCCCTTAAATATATTGAAAAAGATCTTGAAGCCATCCAGGATAGTTTTTTACGGGCATTTGTTTTAAGAAACCAGCCTGCTGGCCACAGTTCTTCTATTTTTTATTCTTTTTAAGAGTGTAATCAAATTTTCACTAATCTTTAGCTATACTGTATTAAAAAGTAGGGAATAGGCAGCTAATAGTCAACAAGGCAGATCAAGTTACTACTCAACTTTACCTGCAAGGATAATCTCGAATCTCGTTTGCAGTCCTTTTTTCTTTTTCCTTTTTTACGAAAAAATAATGTGACTCAATATCTGTAAGGAAATGGAGGCAACCGAAATGCCAACCCTTGCATTATGCTGTGAAAAAGTGCAATTTGGATATTCGTCGGCTGCTAGTTTCAAATTGCGCCACTATAGATACTTTAAATCCACACGATGGAATACCTTTACACTTTGCTGTAACTGAAGATCGAATAGCTTTGACTCGACAACCTGTTAGAAAATGGACCGAAATGTAAATGGTGAATATCGGATAGAAACAGTCTTACATTATGCTGCTAGAAAAGGCAATCTGTGCCTTTATCAGCTACTAGCTTCAAATACATCTGACATAAATTTTTTACTGTAAACAACAGAGTCAGCCTTAACAAAAACACAACCTTATATCTAAAAAGAGAGAAAGTCGGAGCCTGTTTTGCTGTAGCTGAGTATTTTTCGGAAACTAGAGCAACTTATTATTCCGAATAAACAATCTAAAAAAAAAGATGTAAAAAAAATTGACTAATACTCAAGCAAGAGGCAATTCAAAACGATGATTTCCTAAAATTAGCACCTATCGAGAAATGGTGTTAGACACTGTGTAAAATTTTTTTCACAGAGTCTAGCGGTTCACGTAGATCAATTCGGCACGATGTAATTAGAGAAACTATACATTATGCAGAAATTATTGACAAGGCTTTTTGGCTAAACATACTAGAACCTTTGAGAAAAAACCTAACTTGTGTTGAGGAACCGAGATTTTGTTTTTAAATTTCGAATTAAAATTGTAATGATTTTTTTGAAAATCGACTTTTTTAGCTTACCGACTGTTTCTTAAAAATAATTTTAAGAAATAAAGTTTTTCTTACGGAAGTAAACAACAAAATTTAGACTTAAACAAACAAAAATCGGTGCTATGTAGATTACGCAGCATATATCTACAAAACCAGCTGAAATAAATTGATTCATGGTATTTTGAATTAGATTTACTGAAAACATAATACCGACCCCCTCCCCCCCAAAAAAGTCGTCCCCTTGGTCTTTTTACTCATAAACAGAAAAACAATTTTTACAAAATACAAACGCTCTTCTCATGACAAAACTGACATTTTTGCTAGCTTGCAGCATGAAATACTAGACATTTTCATGAACTCTAATACAATAATAACTAATAAAAACGAAAAAAAAAGAAAACGATCCAAACAACAAACCAGACTCTCTACATTATCATTTCCATAACACACCCATACTACAGCCCCCTACCACCCTACCTCCTTACCAACCTTCCTCCCTGCCATCCCACCTCCCTGCCACCTTTCCTCCCTACTACACTCTATAATTGTAAACTAGCCAAAGCAATATTAAAAATAGCCCTCTCCCCCTCCCTACCAATAAAAATGAAATTATTGTCATTTAATATTGTTTAATTATTATCATTATAACTATTATTATTATCTATCATTATAACTATCATTATTATCATTTAATATCTGCTTAATTGCCTTTGTCTTAAAAATCAAAAAGAAGTACAGCTGCCCTAACGTTCATCGGTAGTGAGTTTCACACAGAAGTTTCAAGAATCCGGACCGTACATTCCAAATCTGGCCCGTGCTCTGCTCCCATACTCAACCACCCAATTGTCACTAAACCTAGTCTCGTAATGACAGTTAGCACGGTAAAAAATGTTTGGGCTTAGATTATTTGCACACTGGAACACAAAAGCCGTAAGCCGCAACTTGATAATCGAGTAGTCTCCTAACATTAAGCTGCCAAAACACCTAAAACAAGCACTTGCGTCTTACTCCCTAGGAACAGATAATTTCATAAGCAGCCCAAACAAAATTAAGGACTAATATATAAGGTTTTTAATATTTTTTTTACCATCTATAGTAAACCAATCTACAAGGTCATATCCAGGGGGGTTGAGTGATTTAACCCCCCCCCCCTGAAATGTTTGTCAGACTCATAAAAACGTAATAAAAATGCATTAAACACGTTTTTGATGCTTTTTTTTTTTTTTTTTCTTGTAAATTCCCCCCCCCGAACAAAAATCATGGATACGGCCTTGCCTATTTATAACTTTTGGTTTACAATTACAGTTCTTTAAAAACCTCAAGGAAGCTCAGTTTTCTGGAAAGCCGCTAGTCTTTACTATTATATAGACATTGCGTAGTACCATGCGCCAACTTAGTTGAGCTGATTTTATAAGTATATCTGTAGATACGTACACGTAATCTGCGAAGTAACAGATTTTGTTTGTTTGAAGTTTCAACTTCACTGTTTACTTCCATAAGATCAAGTTTTTTTTTTCTTTAATTAATGTTAAAAAGGCCGATTTGGTCTACCAGGAAATCATATCAGTTTTCCTTTGGAACACGCCTTTTGCAAACGAAATATGGAAACATCAATGTTTAGGTAAGATGGAAATATAGGGCTAACACTTGTCCAGAAAATTTGAATTGAAAGATGAAAACCACAGTAGACAGAATATAACAGTAAGCTTATCGCAGATCATTTCTGGTCATCGTGAACAAAAAGCTCCTCCCACTTCTTTCTGCCTTAGCTTGTTTAGCCTGTTTCTGCATAAAAACCCCTGTCCGGGTTTTTATAATGGGTGAGATAGAGAATGATCATACTGGATAATATATGAACTGTGATGAAAACAAACCGAGCAAATGAAGGTAAAGGGTAGTTAGTGAAACAGATCCGACAAAACTGCAGCGGAACCGAAATCGTGTAGAATATAGACAGGGCTAAGTTCAAAATTCCTTTCATATCGAGTCCATAGTGTCAACAGATTTTTTTTAGGGGGAGGGGGTCAAATAGGCAAGAATGCTCTTGTGCGGTTATAAGAAACTGCATAAACCATGTTTTTTATATAATACAGATCAAGTTATTCTATTTTTGGCATACACTTTATGCTTATTTGTTATGGGGGGGGGGGGCAATTTACTTCATAGATCTTCTTTTATTATTATAAATTTATAATACTAATATGAATTTCTGAAGCACAAAAGATAGGCACGTTACTTCTTGTCTGAAAAGAATCATGGACCCGCATCATAAGAGCACAAATATGGATCACTCCCCCTCCCAAGATTTTTACCGGCCCTTCGCCAGCTTCTTAGTTTGAAGATGGACAGGAAATGTTTACCTTCTCTAGACCAGAATCTTAACATCCTTGCAAAAATTGGGATAAATATAGTATGATATTTAAATTAGTTGAAAATCCGCCTACAAAGCCTGAGAAGGATGAAACAAATGAAAAAAAAAGACAAAGAAAAAAAATAGCATTAACACTTGCAAAACAGCAACAAACTTAATAAATTCTATTGAATAGAAGACAAGGGGGAAAAATCGACAAATCAAATATAAAAATCAACTAAAAATTTAAAACTATGGGTGTTCTGCAATTTTCTTTTTGTGTTTTTCACCCGGTTTTGGAATTCCGATTTCTGGGTAAAATACTGCATATTTGCCAATGAATCTGGAGTTAGGAGTCAATGTAGATTTGATATTTGGCAAAACCGAACATGGCGGAACAAATTTTTCCTTTATTAGTTTTAGTAAAAATCTTCCAGAAAGGAACTACACACATAATATGAGGCAGCGCAGTGTTGTAAAGATGATCGAGGTAAAAAGGGTTGTAACAAAGTTTCTCGGAAACACTTAAGCTACCGGAGGCATATATTCAGGAAGAAATGTGAGCGTTGGGAAGGCTGGAAGTATGCCTATGGTGAATAGGGGTCAGCTAGTTTCAAAACACCTCACAATTCTTGTTTTTCGTTTCTTTATTTTATGCCACATTCACAGATAACAAAATAAAAAAAAATTAATAAGTAGGGTAAGAAGTGATAAGAGATTTGTGGCATCAATTCAAGAAAATTCGAGGGGGATAGCATTTATTTTGAAAAGCTAGGAGGGGCAGGTTTTCGTTTTTAATTTTTTAATTATAACACTAAAACAAGGCTTTCGAAAAACACCCAGAAAAGAAGATAATTTGCAAAAGCCACGGGGGGATATAGGGTGCAAGTACTCCCCCCCTAATGATGCCATTTTTCTTGCTTGTTTGAAAGCAGATTGCTTGCTTGCTGTTTCCAATCGAAAGCAGAAACATGGCTAAAAGGAACAAAGGCTTGGTAGGAGAAATTCAGTTAGTCTTCTCAGACAGACTATAAAGCCCCAGCCCACCTCGCTCTTACTTTTCTAGGTCAAAAACAAGGGAAAAGTATTCTTTCTGGCCCTTGACAATAACAGCTTTTTAAAAGCCTATATCATATTCATATTCACCCATCCGATCAGAGGTCCTTACTTACCGTAATAACTGCAACGGTTAGACCCTAACCACTTTCCTGTAATAAATTGAAATTGGTGGCGAAGAGATAAAATAAACAGAACAAAGCCAAATAACAACTCCCCCAACACTAACAATGCTCCAAGCTTTCCAAAATAAGCATAATAACTATAATTCTGGGGGGATACTCCAAGGAACATAAAGTTTTAGCTTTTCTTAGCCACGAATCCAAAGATTATTAGAACGTGAGAAGTACGAAATCTTTTGTCGAGTGTTTGCCCATTTTTCCACAATGTGTTGTATATCTCGAATGCCACAAGTGCACACACTTCTTCCATGTGTGGTGCAGTCCTGGTACACTTGACACAGTCTCAACAGCGCTTGGCACAGTTCTATTACGCTTGGCAGAACAGTTCTCCCGTTCTTGTGCTTTAACATGAGTGTAAGAGTAATTAAAAGCTGCCATTGCCATTGACAGTGCAAAAGTTGATGTTTATTTGGGTGACACCTGATTTTTTTTTTTTTTTACAAATCGATCCATTCTTTACTTCTAAACCATCCTTTGTTAATTATAGTTTTGTTTTTTATTATTATACGACAGAGAACACTGTCGTAACCTGTAATCTTGTTTTTTTTTTAGAATATCAGAGACTCAGGAACCAATGTATTTGCTTCCTTCAACTTCTCTTGGTGAAGCTTTGAATAGAATCTCTATGTCAACATTGCCAAGTAAGTTCTATTTCACTACCCACTTTACAATTTATCATTACTATCTACTATCTCACTTTACAAATTTCTAAATATTTTCTTTTTGCTATGTAATTCCTATTTCCCTATTCCACTTAATTGTTACACTACTTTGATTTATAAATCTGTGAGTATAGTCTTTCAGCCAAGTAATTTATATTTCATTGCTCCAATTATACTCACAAATCCACTAAATTATACTCACTGCTAAATTATACTCACTACTCCACTTTAGCATTTCTCTTTACGAAACTTCCAATATTACCGAACCATTGTAATCATACCTTTGCGCTGGATTTGCAATCCTTTGTCCGAGAGGACGAGGGTTTGAATCCTAGTTTACCCAATTATTTGGTTTGGGAAGGGGGTCAGTGGCGTGACTCTGTAAACTCAACCAGAGTCTACCCAGCTTTAAATTTCTCCCGCCTGGAAAAATCTTCAGAAGGTGAACAGGAAGGGTGTGTGAAAGCACAGGATGGTTGGCCCTCAACCCCTCATTGCTCTTCCTGGCTGAAGGGCCAAGAAACGGAGATCAGCACCACCGGTAGGGACTGTAAAGTTCAATGTAAAGTTCTGTAAAGGACTGTAAAGTTCTGTAAAGGACTGTAAAGTTCTTTACCTTTTATTGTAATCATACCATTGTAATTTATGCTTCGTTAAACCACTTTACGTTCGCTGTTAAATAAAAAACAACAACACTTTTTTCAGCTGAAAGTAAGGAGCATTATTAAAACTTAAAATGAACAGAAATTGTTGCTTATATGAGGGGGGTTGCTCCTAAACATCTCGCTCTTTACGCTAAAGCGCTTAAGTACTTTCAAAAAAAAAGCTTCTTATTGCTGAAATTAAACGAACATAATGTTTCAGGAGTCATTCTTAAAGGACTGGGACAGAATTCAAACTTAAACGTATAGAGTGAGGTTTTGAAGAGGAGAAACCCCCTCATATACGTAATAATTTCTGTTCGTTTTAGGTTTTAATGTTGCTCCTTACTTTCAGTTGAAGAAAAACGTGTTCCTTTTTTATTTATTTTCAGATAATTTTTTAAGTAATGCCAATAAATTTGACTACCCCAGCACGGAAAAGTCCCTCCTCTTCACGGATTTATTCTCTAGACATTTCAATCCTGGTCAAAATTTACCCCGGACATTTACCTTTAACATCTCCACGCGTAAAATCGAGTCGAAAAAGAGAAAGCAAGACATAAGAAGAATTTCGTATAATATTTCTGGCAAATTCCCCAGTGTAAAATTTCCCCGGAGAAATTTACCTTCTTGAAACTTCTCTCCCCATGAAAAATCATCCCCGTGGAAAATCCCACAAGCAGAAAATCCCCCCCCCCCTCTCCCGAAAAAGGTATGCATACTTTCCAAGCTTTTATTATTTACTTAGCTTTTTTTATTTATTTAGATTTTGTTTCCGTTCGAATGAGTCTTCTACCGATATTATAGGACAATTGGGTCGACATAATCACCCCTGGATAAAAAAAAAAAAAAAAAAAAAAAAAAAAAAAATGCATCTGTGATCTTTTTTCTAGCAGAGAATGCAAATTTCCATTTTTTGCAGATAGGAGCTTGAAACCTCTACAGCAGGGCTCTCTGATACGCTGAATCTGATGGTGTGATCTTCATTAAGATTACTTAAATTTTGGGAGGTGTTTTCTTTGTTTTTCCAAAATACGGCAAATTTTATCAGGCTCGTAACTTTTGATGGGATCGATTAAACTTGATGAAACTTATATATTTGAAATCAGTGTAATAAGCCGATATCTCTATTGGTATCAAAGTTCCGGTTTTTAAAGTTTCGGTTGCTATTGAGCCGGGTCGCTCTTTACTTACAGTTCGTTACCACGAACTGTTTGATTATGCTTTATTATTTCACTTTATAGACCTTTGTATATAATTTTCGAGCTCTGATTTTTCTGATAAAAACCCTATTTTCCTATATAACGTTAAAAAGAAATGAATAGAATTTCACTGCCGAGTAAATTCTATTTCGTTACTCCATACTACGGTCACTGCTCCACTCTACCATTTCTCTTTACAAAGCTTTGAGTATAATATCTATGATACGTGAGTTATAATTCGCTAAGCCGCTTTACATTCGCTATTTCGCTTTGGTGTTTTCCTTGATAAAAATGTCTGAATATAATTTCTATTCTCCGTATGCATCATTTTATTAGTTCATTTGGCCATTTCACTTTAGAAAGAAATGAATAGAATCCCTTTGACAGGGAAATTCTATTATAATTCGCCATTTCACTTTGTTATTTCATTTTACAAAGCTCTGAATATAATCTTATCGATAAAGTTATAGTCACCTATTTCGCTTTGCGTTTAATATTCCACTTTGCTATTTCACGTTATAAAGCATGGAACAGAATCTGCATTGAAAATTAATAGCCTAGGGTTTTAGTTCTATGCTTGACACGTATTACAATGAAATATGTTGCTTAGAACATACTCTTAGAATCAATTTATGTTCAGGGGAGGGGCCTGATGATCTAATAACAGTTGCTTTAACCAAGGATTGTTTAAAAGGTATAGGGGTAAATATTTTGCAGGAAAAATGATTTATATTGCTGTTTATTCAACGAAAAAATTGTCTATGTTTATGGTGTAGCTTTTTTCAAGTATCAAGGACTCAGAATTTCCTTCAAACCTTTAAATTTAATTTTCTAAGATTTTTCTTTCGTTTTTTTTCAAAATTATGAAGTCTTTAGGGCAGCACCATATTTTTGTCGGAGCTGCCACGTTGAACCCTGAGAATAAATCAGCAAAACTAATTAGTTAAATTTGGCAACACTTCTCGTCCCTGAAAATTTAAATATTAACTGCCTGTTAATTCCCAGAGACAACTACATCTGCAAAGGAAAGCTAAATTCATAAGCTGTTTAGTGTTTCACGTTCTTAGCTTTTTTTTTATGCCCAAACCATGTTTTTAATTTGGTGCCTGCTGCAACTAAAAACGGCATAATTGCACATGCATACTCTTTTATTAAAGATTTAATCATCGATTTTTTCAAATCAAGTCTTTTCTAAGACTTGTTCTTGCCACTTTACAGTGGCAAGATAAATAAAGTAAAAAAAGTGCCACTTTACAAATAAATAAAGTAAAGTAAAGGACAGTTTCAGTCCTTTCCCCAACAACAAAAAAAAATGAAGAAAAAGATCACATATCGTTTTTTAAATAGTTATGTAAGTTGTCTTCCTACTGAATTACGACTTCGATACTTACACTCCTGGTAGACGTGGTTTCAATGCAGCAAAAAGCCCAGTTCTAGGGATCAATTCCTCTTGGAGCTGGAAATTTTACAGTTTTCATCCTAGCAGAGAAATTTCTTGTTGCATCTGCCGGAGTAATCATTACACTGTTGAAAATTTTGAGATGTTGTGTGGAATTTTGTTTGATTAATATTGACCATTTCCTTACTTGATCTAATACCCCCCATCCCACACAAATGACCTCAGCATCAACAAAACGAAATTACATCCATCTCTCTTTACAGTGGCGGATCCAGGGGGCTGAGGGGGGCGCTCCCCCAAACGTAGTCTAAAGTAGTGTAATTTACTTAATTAACGCAATTTTGTATTAATTAAACTTGCTCCTAACGCAAGTTTATCAGATCAAACTATTTTGCCCCCCCCCCATTAAAAAATTCATGGATCCGCCCTTGTTTCTTTAAGGCTCAGAATCCGAGAAAGAAGGGGCCGGATTAAACTCGTATTTCATCCTTGAGCCATACAAAGATTAATTCTGCGAACAGGCCGAAAATATCTATTCATCTTTTGGGGGGTAATGCAAAGGGAGGAAGGGGACTGGATTTTCGAAACAACTATTTAAAAAAAAATCAATTTAGAGGATATAGAGGATGAACTTGCCTTGAAAATAACTTTATTGGGTTATTAATTCGATTTAGGAAACTGTCACTATTACTGGTGACTGATTCTTTTTTAATTTCTTTTAAGAACATAAGTAGAAAAAATGTAATTAAATCAAGTAAACAACAGCTTTAAGGGATGCGAACACACATCCAGTTTTCGTCAGGCACTTACTCAGGATTTTTTTTTTTTTTTTTTTGGTGGGAAGGCCAATGATGAAAATTTTTTGGATTGTTTGCATGAGAAATTCAAAGAAATTCGTAAAAAATTAGATTTTTGGGGGACCCAAGTGCCAAAGACCCTGTTTATGTCCCTGCCCTCCACTGTTTGGACCCTGTAAGATAGACTTCAATTCTTGTTACATCCATGCATCATTAAAAAATTCATTATTTAGAATAGACTCCTTATATCGATTTCTTTTCCATAGAGAGATAAGATCCAATGTTTCCCATAAGGACTTTCCTTGCTTATGACCTTAATCTCGTAGTTAGAAGCTGAATGGATTAAAGACTGGCACTTTCCTTCCACAATTTGGTAACTGCAACTGGAATACGAATAAGATAGAAAAACCAATTCTCAATTTCATCATTTATATAAGGTTTTTCGAAAAATACAGATAACCAGTGTTGTAATTCGTAACCAGTTACACAGATACAGACTACCAGATGTCCGAATTCAAACTATTCTAGGTAAAAATTTAGGGTTATATAATTAACTTGGATATCATATTTGTAGGAACTTGAGAGAAATAAAATTGCAGAACACAAAAAAAAAAACATTCTGTTCGTCAGGTCTATTCTCTATAAAATCATTTTTTTTTTACCGAAATTCCTCCCTTTGACTGGAGGACCTATCTAACGAGTAGTTTTCCGCTAGTGATTCATTCTCGGTGCACGAATACAGTTCATCGGATATCCGAAACCGAACTATGATTAAAATTAAAATTTATTGTTTTTTAAAGGCTCTTGTTGGTTGAATTTGCTACATATGCACAGAGAAACAAGGCTTACTTGTAGCAAATGCTATGACTAAAAAAAAAGTTGTTCTTTGTGTCGTTTAAAACTCCATAAAAATCAATAAATCAGATTTTATTTTATTTTTATTATCTAAAGGCTCAACAGAGTTAAAATAGGTAAATACAATAACAGGTAAGAATTGTTTTGCTTTGTTTTCTTTTTGGTATACCTTAACGAACAATTTGTTTGGCTTGCAAAAGTATGTCGCAAAAATAAATGACCGGAAATAAGTCACTTTCTCAATTTTCGATGTTTAGGACGCCTCTTTTTTTCTGTGGTTATATGGTCGTGATTCTCAACGTGGGGCGCAGGCCCTACCGGTGTGGCATGACAATATTTTGGTGGGTCATGGTCAGTACGTGCACCCATCGGCTGACTATAATTAAGGTCTTAATTTTTGAAAACAATTATGTGAATGATGTCGTTGTAATGAGCAAAAAGGATACGTGATAGTATGGTAATGACGTCTTACATTGTATAAAAGATATTGCATTCAGACAATATTTTTCATTAGCATAAAATATGCCAAAAATACGAACAAAATTGAAATATCACAGGGGGGAGAGCATCAGGATTTTGAAAATGGATGGGTGGGCTTATACGGTGGTGATTCTCAACGTAGGGCGTAGGCCCTAGCGGTGTGGCATGACGATATTTTGTGGGTCATGGTCAGTACGTGCACCCATCAGCTGACTATAATTAAGGTCGTTATTTGGGAAAAAAATATAGTTTTTGTGAATGATGTCATTGTAAAGAGCAAAAAAGATACGTGATAGTGTAATAATGACGTCATACATTGTATAAAAGATATTGCATTCAGACAAAATTTTTAATTAGCATAAAATATGCCAAAAAGACATACAAAATTGAAATATCACAGGGGGGGAGAGCAACAGGATTTTAAAAATGGATGGGTGGGCTTATACGTTGGTGATTCTCAACGTGGGGCACAGGCCCTAGCGGTGTGGCATGACAATATTTTGGTGGGTCAGGGTCAGTACGTGCACCCATCGGCTCACTAAAATTAAGGTCTTTTTTTTAATATAGTTTATGTGAATGATGTCATTGTAAAGAGCAAAAAAGATACGTGATAGTATGGTAATGACATCATACATTGTATAAAAGATATCGCATTCAGACAATATTTTTCATTAGCATAAAATATGCCAAAAGACGAAAAAAATTGAAATATCACAGGGGGGAGAGCATCAGGATTTTAAAAATGGACGGGTGGGCTTATACGGTGGTGATTCTCAACGTGGTGCGCAGGCCCTACCGGTGTGGCATGACAATATTTTGGTGGGTCATGGTCAGTACGTGCACCTTTGTGTGACTATAATGAAGGCCTTTATTTTGGAAAAATATAGTTTATGTGAATGATGTCATTGTAAAGTTAAAAAAAGATACACGATAGTATTGTAATGACGTCATACATTGTATAAAAGATATTGCATTCAGACAGTATTTTTCATTAGCATAAAATATGCCAAAAAGACGAACAAAATTGAAATATCACAGGGGGGAGAGCATCAGGATTTTAAAATGGATGGGTAGGCTTATACGGAGGTGATTCTCAACGTGGGGCGCAGACCCTACCGGTGTCGCATGACAATATTTTGATGGGTCATGGTCAGTACGTGCACCCTTCGGCTAACTATAATTAAGGCCTTTATTTTGGGAAAAAAGTATAGTTTATGTGAATGATTGTCATTGTAAAGAGCAAAAAAGATACACAATAGTATTGTAATGACGTCATACATTGTATAAAAGATATTGTATTCAGACAACATTTTTACATAAAATATACCGAAAAGACGAAATAAATTGAAATATCACAGGGGGAGGAGAGCATCAGGATTTTAAAAATGGATGGGTGGGGTATGACCCAAAATCGGTTGGGAACCACTGCAACAGGGTTACAAAAACAGTGTAGCATAGCAAATAATTAATTGAGCTACTCTGCCTGTCCTCCCAGTTGTGTTCCATGGGTTGGGAAGTGAGCTCGCAACTGAGGAGCTTATAACCCACATAGATGCCTTGGAATATATATAAAGATTACTCATCGGGGGTAGGGGCTATATTTTGCCAAAAGAACTGAAATATATGAAATCTATTACAAAGCACGCAAATAAATACAAAATAATATGAGACATTAGGAGGCGTAGTTCCCTCCTTTCTGCTTTCATGTCTGCCAATTTTATGCTCTCTTAAGAGAGCATTTAAGAGAGCATATTTTAAACTGTGTCAGTTAAACGTGGCCAACAATTGTTGGCCTTAAACAAGAATCCTGGTGCATTAGGAGAACTAAAAGAAAACAGAAAGCTTTTAATATTTATCTGGGATTATGTTTCCAATAGAAACGAGTATTGATGATTGAACATATTCAAAAGAAAAATAAGAGATAGAGCAACAATCAGGGTATATCCAGAATTTTTGTCCGGTGGGGGGGGGGCGGTGTTAAAGAAAACTTAGAAAAGTATCAAAAACTTGTTTTTATGCATTTTTGTTATGTTTTTACTAGTAAAAAACTTCGGAGGATGGGTTCAAACCCGATAGCCCTCCCCCTTATACGGCCCTGACAACAATCAATTCCTAAGATCAAGGATATGAAGCTGAATAGTGTAAATGAAGTCCTAAATAGTAAGCTAAAAGACAAACACAAAAAAACATTTTAAGTAAATTTCAACAGGAATAAAACTGCTACTAAAGACATTTTTTAGACCTTTATTTCGATAGTAGATCTTTGCCTTTATAAGTAACCCTTTTCAAGAACCAAACAGCTAAGAAGGGACCAGTCCATCTTGGCCGTAATACCAGATGACTTTAATCATTTCCGCCATGATATTTTCACCAAGCTTTCAAGATTCATCTTCTGCAGGCAGGCCCGGTTGTTTGTTTTGGGGGGGGGGGCAAAAGGGGACAATCGCCGCTTGCAAATCACCCAGGGGCGGCAAATAAAGCTAAAATTGTAATCTTTATGGGCAAAAATTGTAATATTTACAGTATTGATGGTGCAGCAAGGGGCGGCAAAGTATTTATTAGCCCTTCCCCCTGAAAAAATCTAACTCTGGCTCTGGCTGCAGGGTCTGAGTTTATCTAAATCAGCAGTATTCGCCCCCTCTGTTGAGATCATGGACTCTTCGGCTGTGCGTAAACGTTTAAGCTGTTTCGTTTTTTCTGCCTTTACCCTTACACTTAAGAAGGAAATTGTCCACGTAGCCCCCATCCAGGAACATTCTGAAATATTATGTTGATGGCGAATACCTTTCCACAAAGTGCAATCGTCTTTGAATCATCAAATAATGAACCTTTCACGATTATAGAATTTCCTCTCCTCTAAGGGGTACATTCTCAAAATGTTCAGGGGTGTCAAACAAGTTTTACATAGAGAAACCCATTTGGGGGAAGGGGGGATTCAACTGTTTTCTTCATTGCAAAGTTCAAATGCCCTTTTTAAGAGTCAAAAAGTGATCAGAGGGCAACTACCCCCCCCCCCTACCCACGCACTCTTTTCCCCAAATGCATCCTGTCGAAATTTTGAGTTATCCATTAAGTTCAAAATAGTCCAAAGATCAGATAGCAATAACTGCAGGGTCGAAACAATGCCCCAGAGCCCAAGGGCAAGTGTTGCAAGTTATTGCCCTTGGCATATAAGATTCCAATAAAAGAGGAGGTTGTATGAACTTTGTAGGAGGCTCATCTGATTGAAAAATGAATGAACGTTCTAGTTCCCTTTTTAAGATTCAAAAGTCACTGAAGGCAACTAGCCCCCCCCCCCTTGCATCCTCTTGCCCCAAATGTATCTAATCGAAATTGAGATAGACATTTTTGTTCTTTTTTTTTAATTAGTTTCTGTTCGTTTTAGGTTCAGTTTATTCTTTAACATAATGAAGTTACACCATAATAATGAAGTTACTACTATATAATGTGCAAAAAGTTTCTGTTAATCCTATTTTCATATTACTCTCCATTTCATCATTTACTTATTTTTAAATTATATATTGACCCAACTATTCTCACTACTTCACAATATCAAACAGTTCGTAGTAACGTACTGTAAGTAAGGAGCGACATTGCTCAACAGTAACCGAAACTGTAGAAAAAGAAATTTTGATATCAATAGATATTTTAAAAAAAATAATTGGTTTGTTATGCTGATGCCAAATGTATAAGATTCATTACGTTTAGTGTTGCCCGTCAAAAACTACAAGCCTGAGAAAATTTGCCTTCTTTTCAAAAAAGGGGGGGGGGGACACCCCTCAAAGGTCAAGGGATATTAGTGAAAATCACATCATCAGGTTAAGCGTATACGGGAACCCTATTGTAGAAGTTTCAAGCTCTCATCTGCAAAATGTGGAATTTTGTATTTTTTGCCAGAAGAAAGATCAAGGACGTGCTTTGTTTGGTTGATTGTTTTTTTTTTGTTTTTTTTTCTTTGTTTTTCCCAGAAGTGATCGCATCGAACCAATAGCCCTAGAATATCGGGAATTAACTCATTCGAATGGAAATTAAAAGCTCCAGCGCCCTTTTTAAGTGACCAAAAGAATTAGAGGGCAACTACTCCCCCTCCTACCCCTTCTTTCCTTAAAGTCGCCCAATCAAAATTTTGAGGTAGCCATTTTGTTCAGAATAGTTGAAAGGCCCAATAATTATGCATTTGAAGATAACAAGACCCCCCAGAGCCCCTGGGGAAAACTCTTTAAGTTACAAAATTTGTCCATTGTTGGCGTAAAGTGTCTGTTATTGGGAAGTATGCATACGTTTTTCGGGTAGGGGGATATGGGTGAGGGTTAAGTCTCTGCTGGGAGTGATTTTCAACGGGGAGAATTTTCTATGGGGAAGGAAGTTTCCTGGGGTGAACTCTCCAGGGGAAATTTTACACTGGGAGAGTTTGTCAGGATTCCTATACTTTCCCATTTCTTTTTATTAGTTTTACTTTCTCTTAGCCGACTCAGTTTTACTTGTGGAGATGTTAAGGGGAATTGCCCAGGGGAAACTTTTACCGGGTTAGAGATGTCTAGTGTTTCTTTCAGTAGGGGGGAGGGGCATTTTTCACGAGAAAAATTCTCCATGGGGGAGTTTTCCACGGAATAAATTCTCAAGAGGTATTTTTCTGCGAGAGTAACTTTCTACTAGGGGGCTGGGTATTTGCAGGAAAGCTTATCTACGGAGGAGGGAATTTCCGGCTTGATTTTAAAAACAATGTTTTCAGATCAAAGTGTGATCAGAAAAATTTTTCACCCGGAACCGTCCGCAAGAAATTTTTCGGGGGGATTTTTAGCTAGAATGGAATGGTCTCGGAGGAATTGGTAGGGTAGGGGAGGGGGTCCATTTTACTTGGGAATAACTTTCCATGGAGGGATTATCCGTGGGGAGAAGGAAGTTCCCTGGAGGGAGAGCCTGATTTCCCGGCATTATTTAAAAACGATCAGAAATTAAATAAGAAACACACAAGTTTTTTCAACTGAATGTAAGGAACAACATCAAAACTTAAAACAAACAGAGATTATTGCGTATATGAGGGGGGCTGCCCCCTCCTCAATACCTGAATCATAAGCTTTTTTAAATGTTCTGGAAACACTTAAGCGTAAAGAGCGAGGTATTGAGGAGGGGCCAGCCCTTATCATATACATAATAGTTTCTGTTCCTTTTAAGTCTTGATGTTGCTCCCAGTTGATAAGACTTAATTTTGTATTTAATTATATTACTAAGCTAAGAAGACAAATGCCTATTAACGAAGAGATGCGCGGTGATTTTAGCAATAAAAAACAATGGATGCATTTAGTTTACAACATTATATGGCAAAATTAGGAGGGACGGGCCTAATTATAAAGGTAGTGACCATTATATTTGGAAACAGTGTTGATTGGGGAGTCGAGGACGTGACAATCGAGGAATTAAAATACTCTGAAATAAAAAGTATTCTCCATATTCTTGTAATTACTATCAAGTTTATAGCCTTTTCTATGACCCCTAATAATATGGTAGGAACAATAATTCATTACAAGTTGGCTGATTCATTTATCCGTAACAGCTTATAAATAGTCCCTTCTAATAATACCAAATTCCAAAAATGCGGTTACGGTTGATAATTAAGGCTAGCGAATCTTTGTCACCGACAATTATCGGCTAATAAATTAAATAGGTGAGGAACAGACACCTATTGCTGGTATTTGCGGTTTTACAGAGTTGGAATGCGTGCCCGTGATGCAATTTGTTAAATACTCCTGGGTTTTCATGAGTTTTGTAGCTAATTCAGTTTTGTTTCTTCTTTGTTTTAGTTAAATTCGAACGTTTTTTAGTTACTAATATTAAGTGGCTTTCACACCATGTTTTTTATTTTCTATGCTAAAGCCTCTTTCGCTCTGGCCTCTCACACTGAGCTACGGAAGCTCTGCGTCGCATTTTGCCGCGGCAAAATGCACTGCTTTCGTTTTGAAATGCAACGCTGCGTTAACACTGCGTTAACGTCAAAACATCAATTTTGCAAACATCGTGATACTGTCAATAAGGAACTCAACGAACGCATGAGTGGTAAGATCGTTAGTAAGTGGTAAGTAAGTAAGATCGATTAGTAAGATTAGTAAGACTGTCAATAAGGAACTCAGCGAACGCATGAGTGGTAAGATCGTTAGTAAGTGGTAAGTAAGTAGGATCGTTAGTAAGATCGATCGTAAGTGGTAAGACCCTGCAGGTCTTTTACATACTAAAAGGGTGCTCAAAATTTTGTCACTGGGCTATAAGGCCGTCCCCAGGATTTTTTGGGGGGAGGGGAGTACTCAAAGATTTTTTTTCGGGGAGGGAGGGATGTACACCTAAATACCACCTGGGTACGGCCTTGCTGGGCTATGAGAAACACCCAACACATGCATCCATTCTGTCCACAAGCCAACCAATGCTGGGTCACATGCTCCCATGTTTCTTCAACTGGTTGAAGATTCGGATCCCTAATTAAACCGAAAATTTATCATAGAAAGTTGATATGAAATTAAATGATAACTGTGTAAGTCAATGGAATGAAATTAGGTATTTATTAAGATACCAGTAGTCACGCGAGAAAGCCCACATCGAGAAAGACCGAGATGCCTTAATGAAAAACTTTTCTTAATGAAAAATTTAAACTTTAGTTTTTTGGGGTTGAAGTGGTAAAAAAGGTACCTCGATTGGGTTAGGTTACGTATTTAACATATGCTACGCTTTACCAACCCCCCCCCTCCTTCCCTAATGTGCCATATAACCCAAATTTGTTTTTGAACTATTATATTTTCATCGTATTTTGTTTCATTTCATTAGCATTAACAAAACTTCACTTCTCGCGTGACTACTGGATTCTTAATAAGTACCTGAAATTATATTTAATACATTAGAAACTTCAGAGAAGAAACAGAAAAAAAAATATATAAAGCATCCCACGTGGATGGGAAAGACTTCTAAGAAACGCAAACGCAACTCGACCTCAGACGCACCACATTGCATTGACGCTTTAATGTGATAAATAAAAAAAACAAGTTTTTTTAACTGAAAGTAAGGAACGACGTTAAAACTTAAAACGAACAGAAATTATTCCGTATATGAAGGGGGCTGTCCCCCTCCTCAACGCCTCGCTCTTTACGCTAAAGTTTTTTTATTGTTTAAAAAAATAGAGTTGTGAGAAAGTCAAACTTTAGCGTAAAGAGCGAGGCGTTGAGGAGGGGGACAGCCCCTTCATATACGGAATAATTTCTGTTCGTTTTAAGTTTTAACGTCGTTCCTTACTTTCAGTTAAAAAAACTTGTTTTTTTATTTAATTTTTGAACGTTTTTGAATTAATGCAGGTTTTGATTTTGGCTCACCGTACATGAATAATTAAAACAAAATTTGCATATTATATTTGGTTAAATGGCTTTTTCGAAACTTGTTTAATTTTATCTACGAACGTTTTTATTAGTAATAAATATACGTAACTTAGAATTAACTTACGTAACGAACTACTATATTCATAAATTTTTATCACGTATATTAGGGGGTTCACTCCCTAGTCAATACCCTGCTCTCTAAACTATAGTTCGAATTTTTTTTCCAGTTCTTTAAAAATGACCTCTTAATCACAATCAGTTGATCAGTTGAAAAACTTGTTCTTTTTTATTTAATTCCTGATCTTTTTCTTTAATAATGCTGGGAAATCCGGCGCCCCCTTCATAGCAATGTCCCTTCCCCCCTGATCACGTCCTGCATGGCCAGATCCTGCCCTATCGCGCCCGACCCGCGCCGTCCCCCACCGAACAGCACAAATCTCCGCGGAAAAAGTCTGTATACTTCCCAATAACCAATACTATATGTTAACATTGAG
Source organism: Artemia sp. Qi Xiang Cuo (assembly GCF_049724085.1). Taxonomy (NCBI): domain Eukaryota; kingdom Metazoa; phylum Arthropoda; class Branchiopoda; order Anostraca; family Artemiidae; genus Artemia; species Artemia sp. Qi Xiang Cuo. Next base: position 71,483,462 of record NC_142801.1, on the reverse strand, counting down.
TAAAGTTCATAACTTTCAGCCCTCCCCCTGGGGACTTTGGGGGATCAAGTCATCCTAAAAGACATTTTTATCATATTTTCGACCATGCTGAACAAAATGGCTATCTCAAAATTTTGATCGGGTGACTTTGGGAAAAAAATGAGCGTGGGAGGGGGCCTAGTTGCCCTACATTTTTTTTTGTCACTTTAAATGGGAAATATAAATTTTATTTTACGTTCCAATTCGTCCACTCAAGAGTTTCTATAACCGAGGGGTGTTACCGAAAACCCCTGGGGAAAAAAAAAAAAAAAAAAAAAAAAAAAAAAACAAACAAATAAACACGCATCCCGTAACTTTCGTCGGGCAAAAAATTGTAAAAAAACACTTTTTTTTTATTTTAGCTTTAAAAATCAAAAGGGGGGTTCTATTATACGCTGAATATGATGGTGTGATTTTCATTAAGGTTCTATAACTTTTAGGGGGTCTTTCCCCCTTTTTTCGAAAATCAGCCAAATTTTCTCAGGCACGTAACTTTTGATGGGTAAGATCCTTACTTACAGTTCGTTACCACGAACTGTTTGATCAAATAAAAAAAACACGTTTTTTTAACTGAAAGTAAGGAGCAACATCAAACTTAAAACGAACAGAGATTATTCCGTATATGAAAGGGGCTGTCCCCTCCTCAACGCCTCGCTCTTTATCCTAAAATTGTTTATTGTTTTAAAAAATAGAGTTGTGAGAAAGAGTCTAACTTTAGCGTAAAGAGCGAGGCGTTGAGGGGGGGGGGACAGCGCCTTTCATATACGGAATAATTTCTGTTCGGTTTAAGTTTTAATGTTGCTCCTTACTTTCAGTTAAGAAAAACTTTTTTTTTATTTAAGTTTTGAACGTTTTTGCATTAATGGAGGTATTAATTTTGGCTCACCGTAGATGAATAATTAAAAAAAAATGCATATGAATTTAACTTTTATTTGGTTAATTTTAACTTTTAAAGTTGTTTAATTTTATTTACGAACGTTTTTATTAGTAATAAATATACGTAACTTAGGAATTAACTTACGTAACGTACTTCTATATCCATATATTTTTCTTCCAGTAGTATTTTTGTTCACTCAAGATATCGGGGGAGGGGGCTAGTTGCTCTCCATCATGTTTGAATCTTAAAAGGGAACTAGAACTATACATTTTCAATCAAATGAGCCTCTCCTAAAGTTCAGACGACCACCCCTTCTGCAATAACCTTATATGCCCCTCGGGTATAACTTACAACCCTTACCCCCAGACTCCGGGGGATTCTGTCAACCCCAAAGGCCTTATTGTATGATCTTTGAACTATTTTTGAACAAAACGCTATCTCAGAATTTATATCCGACGCATTTGTGGAAAATACGACATGGCACGGGGGGGGGGGGGCTGCCCTCTTATGACTTTGACTCATGAAAAGGGCACTAGAACAACTGATTTCCAAACAAATGAGCCGCTCCAGATTTTTTTACGACAACACTTCCCATAAAACCTTATACGCACTCGGGGCATAGCTTATAACAATTGCGCTGAGGGCTGTGGGGGGAGGAGATCTTTTACCTACTCTGAACCAATGGCTATCTGAAAAATTTGATTACATGTGTTTGGAGAATTGGTGGGCGTGGGGGAGGGGTAGGGGGCCAGTTCCTTCCAATCACTTTAGACTATTAAAAGGGGAACTGGCCCTTTCAATTGTAAATTGAATCAGCCTTTTTTTTAAGTTTTTACGACAACAAATGACCATCTCAAAATATCTATCAGATACATTTTGGGAAAATGCGAGGCGTTGGGGGAGGTATTCATCCTCAGATAACTTTGAATCTTAAAAAGTGCACTAGAACTTCTGACTACCAATCCAATGAGCCCGTTCGAAGTTTATACGATCACCCTTTCTATATAAACCTTATATGCCCCCAGGGCATAACTTGCAACCCTTGTCCTTTGGGTTGTGGAGGGGTTGTCATCCTCCGTTGAGCAAAATGGCTATCTCAAAATTTTGAGTAAATGTGTTTAGGAAAATGGGGTGGGTGAGGGAGGAGGTTAGTTGCCCTCCAACCATTTTCGACAATCGATAGAGCCCTTTTTGAAGTTTTTACGACAACTCCTTCTGTATGAAGTTCCCTGGTCTAAAAGAAACGAACCAAAAATAAAAATTAATAAATAAATAATACATTCTGCCAACATCACTCTTTACCTAGGCAGAGCTATTGCGCTGCTTATGAAACCTTATATGTCCCCAGGACATAACTTACAACCCCTACCTTGAGAGCTGTGGGGGCAGGGGGTTTTCATCCTCAAAGACATAATTTCTGGACCTTTCAACTGCGCTGAACAACATGGCTATCTCAAAATTTTGACTGGATGTGCTTGGAGAAATGATGGGTGTGGTAGGGGGTCGGTTGCCCTCCAGTCAATTTAGACTATTAAAAAGGGCACTACCCCCTTCAATTTCCAATCGAATGAGCGCTTTTCGAAGTTTCTACGACAACTTCTTCTATATGAAGTACCCTGGTCTAAGAACAAAAAAAAATAACACATTGTGCCCACATCGCTCTTTACTTAGGTGGCGTATTTGCGCTGCCTATGATGATCTTCCCCTTTAAGCATTCTCTGGAAGTTCCAACTTAATACCCAAATCAATTCTGAAGATACGCTATTTTGACAATTTGCATGCACATAGCGTCTTTTGATTTAGTTCAAATTTCCCCTCAATACTGTAAATGGAGTAGTGTGGTAGTAGTAGTGGTGGAAGTTGTAGTAGTATTGGTAGAATGCAAATATTGCCTTTTTGATCATATCCCTTATCATTTCCTGAATTTTTCAAATTAATATACTGAGTTATTCCTGTGTTACACACTTTTGACAATCCTTATACACATAACTTGTATCGATTTAGTTCAACACTCTCCTCAACATTCTCTGAAAGGCTCACCTGAATGCCCTTCGTATTTTTGGAAAGTAAAGTTCAAACATGCATACATTTCTCAATAACATATACTACGTGTAGTAGTGGATAAACAAATAAACGAATTGCCTAGCTTACAGCCCTTGTCCTGGGGACTGTGGGAAGGTTGATATCCCCAAAGACATAGCTACTAGACCTTTCAACAAGGCTGAGCAAAACAGATCTCTTAAAATTTCGATCGGATGTGTTTTGGGTAATGATAGGCTTGGGGGGCTGATTGCCCTTCATTCATTTTTGACTCTTTAAAAGGGCACTAAAACTTCCGACTTCCAATCAAATGAGCTCCATCCGATCCAAAGCTTATACCACCACCCGTTCCATGAAAATCTTATATATCCTGGGGCACAGCTTACAACCCTTGCCCATGGGCTCTGGGGGATTTTGTCCACCCTAAAGACATTTTTATATGATTTTTGGACTATTGATAACAAAATGGCTATCTCACTATTTCAATTGAATACGTTTCGGGAAAAGAGGATGTCAGGGAAGGGGGCTAGTTGCTCTCCATTATGTTTGAATCTTAAAAGGGAACTAGAACTAAACATTGTCAATCAAATGAGTGTCTTCTAAAGTTCACACGATCACCCTTTCCATAAAAACAATACTTACCCCCACTTTGACGCCCTCCACGGCTGCCCTCCGATCACTTTGGTTCACAAAAAGGGTACAAAACATCTGATTTCCAATCAAATGAGCCCATTCCGGAGTCTTTACGACCACCCCTTCCGTAAAACTTCATATGCCCTTGGGGCGTAAACTTACCACCCTTGCTGCTGAAGGCTGTGGGGGGTGTCATCTCAAAGATATAATTTCCAGACCGTTCATCTAGGCTATACAAAATGACTATATAAAAATTTTGAATAGATGTGTTTTGGAATTGATGGGAGTTGAGGGGGGCTTGCTGCCCTCTAATTACTTTCGACTAATAAAAAGGGCAATAGCCCTTTCCGATAAAAGGGTTATTGCGCTGCCTATGATTCATAGGATTCTTTTTCATCAATTTATTTATTTTCTCTCTAAATTAATGCTTACGTGATTCGCATGTCTTCCCCCTTCATTACAGACAAATGATCCTTTTTGGGGCTTATTACCGTGTATGCATTCTATGTTTGTCTTATTGTGAATAAATCTTACCATATATTTAAACACCTTTGAAAGCTGTTGGAACATTCAACAGTTTTTTTTTTACATTTTGATTATTTTTATTGCAAAAGGATCTTATGCAGAGGATGTGTACTTATGGTTTTCAAGGTATTAGAGTAACTTATCTCCTTTTCCCCCCTCTTCGTGTTTCATTACATTGGCACAGATAGAAATATACTGACAGCCATCAATGACAGCCCAAGCTATAAAAAAAGAAAAAAGAATATTGCAAAATAAGTTTTACGAGCTGGTTTATTGTAGGTTTATTGCAAAACTGAGTTACAGTACCTCAGGAAGTACTAGGAAGGGGAGTACTGAGGAAGTACTGAGTTTAGGAAAGGGAAAAATCATAAAATATCTTATTCCAAACTTTTATATCCAAAAGTTAGTGTGGTCTTGTGAAGTTTCAGCCGTTTTTGAAAGCAGTTCAACATAAGTTTAGCAGGAATTTTACTTGGCCAAAATTGTTTTGGGGTTGCATCTCCATATTAATATTGTTCTTTCGAGCAGAGTAAAACTTCACAGTACCAATATGGCCGTGTGAAGTTTTACTTCACACAGTGATGTACTTCACACTTTTACTTCACAGTCGGCCGTGAAACGTGAACACTTCAAATGTATCAAGAAGATATTTTAGATGTTTACAAGAGGAATTGTCTAGGGATTGTTCTAGGTACCCCAGGGATAGCTTTAGAGAGATAGTCTTGGGCACTCTTTCGATGTTAAAAACAATAAGCTGTACTAAAAAGGTAATTCCATCCCACTTTCTTGGGCAATAATGAAATAACAGATAAGATGACTAAAATGTAACAATTCTTTCAAAAGTAGGTCTTGTTGTGACCCGTTTAGGGCAAAATTTTTGTTACATCACTTGTTCTTGTGTAGTGTGTGTTGTTATGAAGTGTGTTTCGGTGTTGACTTTAATATTGTTACATTTAGTGCAAAAAAACTTGGTAAAGTTTGCCGCATTTGGTATTAATAAGTAAATAAATGTAACAATGTAAGTATTATTAAAGTGATTCTTAAACGGTGCAAATGCGATGCATCCGGTGTTTCCTTAAATGTGCACTATCTAAAATGAAAATAGTTTCTTGAGAATTGGACAAACGAAAAAATATTTTATCACTTAAATGATTCAAAACATTATTTGACTAATTACTCAGAAAATCACCATATTTTATTAGACAAGAGTTTTCGAAATGATTTGTAATTTTTAAGCTTTAAACAGGAAGTGTTCCATTCGGTTTAAATTAATATTTGACTTGCGCTGGTTTTCCTTATTTTCAAATCGTGCATGCCATTTTTTGCTTCACTGCAAGAAGATTTATGTACATTAGTTAAATAAAAAAGATAAAACTCTACACACTAGGCTTGTTGCTACCTTGGAAAGTAGCTGAGTTAGGATAAAGAAATTTCCAGGAATAAACTCAGAGCCTAAATTTCCAAGCTACTTTCTCCTCTCCTTGTCTTTTTCTAAGGCTCAGAATAGTGGTTCTCAAACTATTTAGACAGTTCCAGAGTTCCAGCTCTGGGTCCCATGTTACCAAACTGAGATCAAACCTACTGCTCCACTATAATGGCAGAAACTTGTTCCATGTTCCATGATCCACTCTTGTTCCATGATCCTTTTGATTACTAGTATTTGGACAGTTTGAAGTTATAAAATAATTTCTTCTAGGTATGCCCACTACAAAATTACAGAAGAATAGCGAGGTATTTGGAAATTTTGTTAACTAAAAAAAAAAAAAAAAAAAAAAAAAAAAAAAAAAAAAAAAAAAAAATTGTTTTGTTACCACAAAATGGCAGAAAAGACCACTCTTGCTCCATGATCTTTTTGATCACTGAAAAAGAGCATTACATTTTTTAATTCTTATTTGAATGAACCCTCTCCCTTTCTTCTAGGACCGTTGGTTCGGTACGATCAACCGTGAAAAAGAAACATATCCGTGATCTCTCATGAATAAAAAGAAGCAAAATTCCATATTTTTGTTGATAGGAGCTTGAAACCCTTACAATAAATGGGGTTCTCTGATATGTTGAATCTAATTGTGTGATTTTCATTAAGGCTCAGAACAAGCCTAAATTTCCAAGCTACTTTCTCCTCTCCTTGGTTTTCAAAATATTAAATAAATGGCGTAGCCCCTAAAAATTTTTGCGCATCCCCAAGAGGCAAATGCATTTGAAACCAACTTGATACTTCTAAACCTACTTGTAATTCCTAAAAACATCTAACATTGCACTATTAACTATCGGTTTTTATATGCATAATGGAATAAATCAATTTAAAAATCACAATTCAGGGACATCCATTGGAGGTGCAAGGTATATAATTGCCCCCTAGGTTTTAGAAGATGCTTTTTGATATTTTTTGAAAATTATCTTCTTTTTGTTTTGACTTAAAAACAACCTAAAACAACAAAATTCCCTACCCCCCTAATCTTGGAAAATACGCTACACTTACATACACTTATGTATTTTCGTGAGTTGACATCCCTCTTGTAAAATGGTTGCAGCAGTAGCTACACTCTATTAAAGAGTGAACTACATAGCCAGTAGTGCTTGAAAGCTATTAAATAAAAAGAAAAGTTTTTTTTTACTGAAAGTGAGGAGCAACATTAAAACTCCTAACGGACAGTATTTATTCCGTATATGAAAGGGACTGTCCCCTTCTCAATGCCTCGCTCTTTACAATAAAGTTTTTTATTGTTTAAAAAAATAGAGTTGTGAGAAAGAGTCTAACTTTAGAGTAAAGAGCGAGGCGTTGAGGAGGGAACAGCCCCTTTCATATACGGAATAATTTCTGTTCGTTTTAAGTTTAAATGTTGCTCCTAACTTTCAGTTAAAAAAAATAGTTTTTTTTAATTTAATTTTTGAACGTTTTTGAATTAATGGAGGCTTTGATTTTGGCTCACCGTACATGAATAATTAAAAAAAATTGCAGATTAATTTTACTTTTATTTGGGTAAATGGCTTTCTCGAAAGTCGTTTAATTTTATTTAAAAACGTTTTTATTAGTAATAAATGTACGTAACTTACGAATTAACTTACGTAACGAACTTCTATGTTCATATATTTTTAATACGTATATTAGGGGGTTCGTCCCCTAGTCAATACCTCGCTCTTTACGCAAGTTCGAATTTTGTTCCAATTCTTTAAAAAGGACCCCTTAATCGCAAAGGCCGTTAATTAGAATAAATAGCTCTTATGAAAGTAAAAAATACTAAAAAATCTTCGGCTTAAAGAGCGAGATATTGACTAGGGGGCGAACCTAAGCATATACTTAATAATTTCTGTTTGTTTTAAGTTTTGATGTTGCTCCTTATTTTCAGTTGAAAACCTTGTTTATTTTTATTTAATTTCTCATCGCTTTTCAAATAATGCTGGGAAATCCGGCGCCCCTTCATAGCAATGTCCCTTTCCCCATGAAAAATTCCTCCGTGGAAAGATCCTCTCACATTTTTGCAGATAGGAGCTTGAAACCTCTACAGTAGGGTTCTCTGATACGCTGGATCTGATGGGTGTGATTTTCATTAAGGTTCTATAGCTTTTAGAGGGTCTTTCCCCCTTTTTTCTAAAATCAGCCAAATTTTCTCAGGCTTGTTTGATATTTAGGTGAACTTTTGATAATGACTAAACTTGATGAAACTTATATATTTGAAATCAGTATTAAAATCGGATTCTTTTGATGTTTCTATTCGTATCAAAATCCCGTTTTTTAGAGTTTCGGTTACTATTGAGCCGGATCGCTCCTTACTTACAGATCGTTACCACGAACTGTTTGATCAAATATATTTTGGACAAACTGCACCGTGAGGAATTTTTTTTTGTTTCAAAGTGTTTTAAGAATAATAACTATTACAAAGATTTATCTAATTAGTGAGATTCTATTGGTAATACAAGACAGGTACCTGCGTCCGGCTTAAGTTTGGAGAAAATTATTTCTTATGTTAATTTTCTTTGACTCTTCCTTTCTTGACTCTTCTTTTCTTTGACTCTTCCTTTTGAAAACATAATTCTAATAATTTGACTAATAATAATTCTAATGATTTTCAACCATATTGGATTTTTTTCAATTATAGGCATTATGTTTTTTAGATTGTTTAAAACCTAGAAAATTAGGATTTAGCTAAGGCGTGACGCTCAAAACTTCGGCTTCACTTGCGCCGTAGAGCTTTTTGTTTTTCTACTTTTAAAACAAAAGCTCTTTCAAAGTTAACCAAAAGTTAGCCCCTTTGGCTGGGTAATGTAGAAATATAAACTTCAAAAGAACGACTGGGGTAAAATGTAGGTTCTCGATCTATTCCTGGAAGGGGTACTAAGAAATTAAGAAAAAATTGGGATTTCAGGGAGCCGAGCACCACGACCCCCTCTACGCACGACCCCCCTCGAGCCGCGCACGTGCTTGGACATGGAAATATATTTCTGCCCCTGCATAAGGATCAACATAACCAGAATGCATAGCCAGAATAGAAAACAGTCGGCAAAGGATAAGATTTCATTCTTCACAGCACCAACACTTTTAGAAAATTTGCTACTTTTTTATTTAAACAAGTATATATTCGTTAATAAATAAAATAATAATTAAACAAAATGATGATATAAAATAATAAATCCAAAAAAAGATAAAACAAGAATGAATTTTTGTAGCTTTGTGTTCAACTTTTTAAGCACCAAATTTATTGTGGCTCCATCATAGAAACCCAAATCATAGATTGTGGGAGCCTCCATCATAGATTGTAAAAAGTTTCTTCATCATCCATCATGGGAACCTCCTTCATTGATTATTTTTAGATGGCAACCCTGCCCAGAACACCCCAATTTAGGGAAAGGTAACCATAGCCAGCTTATCAATTTGTATTTTATTTTAGGTGACCCTCTTAAGTCTTCTGACCGGTGCGTTTATTATTTTTTAGATGGCAACCCTGCCCAGAACAACCCAATTTAGGGAAAGATAACCATAGCCAGTTTATTAATTTTATTTTATTTTAGGTCACCCTCTTAAATCTCCTGACGGGAGTTTATTATTTTTTAGATGGCAACCCTGCCCAGAACACCCCAATTTAGGGAAAGGTAACCATAGCCAGCTTATCAATTTGTATTTTATTTTAGGTGACCCTCTTAGATCTCCTGACCGGAGTGTTTATTATTTTTTAGATGGCAATCTTGCCCAGAACACCCCAATTTAGGGAAAGTTAACCATAGCCAGTTTATCAATTTGTATTAAATTTTAGGTCACCCTCTTAAATTTCCCGACCGGAGATTTATTATTTTTTAGATGACAACCCTGACCATAACACCCCAATTTAGGGAAAGGTAGCTAGTTTATCAATTTGTATTTTATTTTAGGTCACCCTCTTAAATCTCCTGACCGGAGCGTGAATCCCAGACAGAAATCCAAAACTGTTCTCCTTCCCTGGTAAGTATCTTCAATCCACTTACCTTTTCAACATCTTGCTGACTAAAGGACCGTATTAAATCTCAAGAAAAGGGACTTTTGCAAAGAACGTCAATAGAAAAAAAAACCCTCAAGTTGTTTTAAGTTTTTGGTCAAAAAATAATTGTAAGGAACTAACAAGTGGAAAGAACTTCAGTAGAGGGAAAAATTAGAACCTTTCTTGTTTTGTTAAAAGAAAATGGGAAATGTTTCTCTTTCTTATTTGGTATCTCTTAAATGATGCAGTGTTTTGAAGAAAATCAATGTGAAAAGCAAGACTCAAAACTCAAGCATAAAGATTGGTTAAATGTGAAATGTCTGTTTTCACAGAATAATAAAAACTGATCACCAGTGGTAAAAAAAAGTCATTGAAATGCTTGTTTTGTTTTGAATTACTTGTTTTGTTGGGCATCGGCAAAGGGATCCGGACTAAATATTTTTCCCCCACCTTCACTACGACAAGACCAAAAACTGACCAAAGAAATAATGACCAAGCAGTGGCGCCAATTGGGAGTGGGCAAGGGGCTGCTCCCCCTACATTTTTGTCTGTCTAGATTTTTTGCCCTCTAAACTTCGAAAACAAATTTTTGCAACCCCCTCCCTCCAAACGACGAAACTGCCCTCGTATAATTTAGAAACTACATTCCTCCCCTACACTTTCATGACTTGGCTCCCCTGAGACCAAACAAGCGAGATCCTATTATAAGAACTGATTAAACATAGGGGAATTTCCAGTCAAAAATAGGGGAATTCCAGAAAAAAATTAGGGTACCCTTCAGTAATGCTATACCTTCGAAAAATTCTTGGTTCTCTGCTTTTCTAAGAAATTTTTAAAAAGAGTATCTTTTGTAGCCTAGTCTTAAACAAGCTGGGACATAAAAATTAAAATATTTTTTACTCCTGGATCCATCTTTGGTCTATTCATTACTGAAAACCATGATTTTCTAAAACTTTTTGTGGGGTCGACAAAATTATGATCTTTTAGGGCATTACTACATTTTTTTTCGGTGTTGCCAGGCTGGACCATGAAAAAGAAGAAGCAAAACTAATTAGTTAAATTTGAAAACGCATTCTATCCATAATAATTCAGACACTAGTAATCTGTTGATCTCTAAATACAGCTACACCTTCAAAGAAAGCATGTTCTTGAGCTGTTCGTGCCATGGTTGTTTTTTTTTCTTCTGTTTTTTACTCATTTCTTTTTTGGCAGCAACTACTGCCAAAACTGCATGACTGTATATGGGATCTTTTTCATAAAAAAAAACTGAATTCCTGATTTCCCCTAATTTCTTTGGTCTATTCCCCATCCCATCTTTGGTCTATTCATAACTGAAAATCCTGATTTTCTTAAACTTTTTTTGGGGTCGTCAAAATTATGATCTTTTTAGGGCATTGCTACATTTTTTTTTCGGCGTTGCCAGGTTGAATCATGAAAAAGAAGAAGCAAAACTAATAAGTTAAATTTGAAAACGCATTCTATCCATAAAAATTCAGACATTAATAATCTGTTGATCTCTAAATACAGCTACACCTTCAAAGAAAGCATTTTCTTGAGCTGTTCATGCCATGTTTTTTTGTTTTTGTTTTTTGCTGCTTTGTTACTCATTTCTTTTTTGGCAGCAACTACTGCCAAAACTGCGTGACTGTATATGGAGTTCTTTTTCGTAAAAAAAACTGAGTTCCTGATTTCCCCTAATTTCTTAAAGTTATATTGTAAATATTCTGGTTACATAAGCTTCCGCTCAACCAATTCAAACAGTTAGATTTCATTTTCCTTTCCTTGATAATTAAAAGTGTTAATTTTTATGAAAAAAATTAGATAATTGTTCGACTTTTCATTGAAAACTATAAGATTCTGAACAAACTAAAAAATCGAAAAAACTCATCCAGACCAAAGTAATTTATAAACTCTAATCCCAAAAATCTAAGGGGAAAAAAAGCTGAATAAGATCATTCATGAGAATTAACTGTTTAATCAGAATTCATTCCAGAAAAGAATTTTCACATTAAATTTTAAACAAGGATGTATTTACACGATTAATCTATTAAAACAGTGACAGTATTTTCTTGGCAATTTCCGGTTCAGTTAAAATTCCAATAAAAAGATAACAGCTGAATCATTTCTGTGGGTGTAGGAAGAGAATAAAGAGTTGATTATTAACAGCACGCGTTGTACATGATGATTTTGTTCCCAACATAGATAGAAGAAGCATTTATGCGTTTTCTAATGCCCGATTCACATTAGTCACTAAGAAAAATGAGATTCATGAATGACCTGCGTTCTTAGTTAACTTTATCCTGGTTAAAAAACGTTAAAATACAAATCAAACGTTAAAATACGCACCGGTTAAAATGGTTAAAAAAACGCATCAAAAATTTGTCTATATGCATTTCTGTTACGTTTTTAAGAATCGGAAAATAATTTCAGGAGGGGGAGAGTTAATTCCTTACCCCCCCCCCCCCGATAGATGCGGCCTTGATCAGATTTCATTCTCACTGTCCTTGCTACTTTAATACTTGCTATTTTAAAGGAGTTATGTGGCTTTTATTTGCTAATCGAAAGGAATACCCAACTTCTCACAATAGAGCCCATACCTCTGACGGGACCAAAAAATTCATAGAGACTATTCCAAAATGCATGACTTATTCTTCTGTAGCTTCCAGAATGGCTTGGAAAAGAAAGTTGCATATAATAAAGCTACGTTTTCGGAGTGTAGGAAGCCTACAAAAACACTCTTAATAAAAACGGCCACAAAAGTCAAACAGCTCTTAAGCCATTTTTTTGTAAAATAGTAAATTTGTAAAATTGTTCTACTGTAAAATTGTGTTCTGAAGATGTCTTTAACATTTCCAAAGCCAGTCTCTCTAGGAGTACAAAAACTCTGGTAAATCTTAGTTATTGTACCTAAATTTTCATTTATTCCAAACTATATTTGATTTTTACTATTTTTACTTTTTTCTTCTGTCAGTATCTGACAAGATAAGGTACATGAGATATATCAGAGGCAGTGCATTAAGCGCTGCTCAAGTAACGAAACACAAGCCTTTACTGGATTATCAACTTATTTATTTTTCACCCGGCCAATTCGTATAAAAAGAATGGCTGTTAAAACTTTCAGGGGACTTATTCAATACGAACTTGAAAGTTCTAGTGCCCTTTATAAGAGTGGAAAGTTATTAAAGGGCAAAGCGCTAATGACGTTATGGCCTTTAGAAAGTTTAGGCGGCAGTAGCCCTACTTATGATTGCAGTAATTTCTTTTAGTTTCAAGGAAGACCTGATTCTTAATTTTGTTTTTGTCCATTTTAGAATCCATTTATTTATCTATAACAGTATCTATTTTATATTTGATGTGACTATTAATTTTGTTCGTTTTGGTTTTCGCTTGACAGTAATTTTTGTTATTTTGAAGTTTGGATTATGAAGATGTTTATTTTTTTCACCTTAGTTTTTTATATCACTCTTTGCTTTTATTTGAAAACATTTTTTCCAAAAAATTTTTCAAAAATCAATTCTACAGTAAAACAAACATTGTACAACAAAGATAAGGCAGTAATCCCCACAAAGGCTCCATAGTCTGAAAAGGAGAGTAGATGCACACAATATTTAAAAAAACTAACTTATAAACTATATACAGAAAAAAAAGACAGAGAAAGAGAGAGAGAGGGAGATGTGAAGAAGACTATATGGACCACTGCATATAAATAATATAACAGTAAGATCACGGCTCAGTCATTTTTGGCTACTACATCCTCGGCGTTACAAACAGCTCCTCCCATTTAATATGTCATCAGCGGTCCAGTTTATATTACCCTGAAACGCGTATTTTGGCAGAAATTTTCTCAAAATGCCTTTGAAATCAACTCGAGACTTTAAAACCTACTTGTAATTCCTAAAAAACATCTAATAATAACATTGCACTACTAATTACCGATTTTGACATATGTATTGGAATAAATTAACTTAAAAATAGAGTTTTTAAAATTTAGTGTTACAAATGTGAAGCCAAGTTTCGCGTTTAAGAGAATTCTGACTTGTCTACCCATAAAAAAAATCGAATGTCGCTTATGTTTACACTTTTTTTCTCCGGATCACTTGCATCTCGGTCCGGCTTTGTATAATGGTTGAGATAGGGAATGATCATACTTTATTATATTAATATACACTGATATGGACTAAATGGACAAAAGAATATAATAAATTATTCAGATCGCTCATGAAAAAATTGCCCGACGCCCATGGAGCCCAAACAGTTAGTAGTAGTAAAAATAATAAAGATAAGATTACGAAAACTACTATAATTAAAGGAAATCGTACGGTAACCGATTCTTTTTTTTCTTTTTTTTTTCCCAAAGTATGTAACCTAACCCGAAATCAGAAATTGAAATATACCTTGAGTCTTTACTAGTATAGCTGTGGTGGTTGTCATGGGTGTCCGAAGGGGGGGGGACAGTGGGGGGGGGGGACTGCTGCCCCCCCTACAACTTCAAATTTATACTGCTGAAAAAGCAGATGGCTGAAAAAGCAGAAAGTTGAAAAAGCAGTTAAAAAAGGTAGACGGCTAAAAAAGCAGTTGATAAAAGGTAGAGGGCTGAAAAAGCTGTAAATAAAAAGCTGGAATGACAGAATAAAAGTCAAACAAGAAGCGATTATCTATAATGTCTTGGAAAGATTTAGCTCTAATCCAAGAAGACTGACTAATGCTGAAGCTTATTGATGATATTTGGTGATTACTTATTAATAAAGATTTCATACATATGATAGAACTTACTGGCAATGTAAGGTTTTGTAAACTGACAATACAACTTCAGCTTCCTCCCCCCTGCCCTTCATCACAGAATAAGCTGCCCCACCCCTATACAAGAAGCTACGTACACCCATGGTTGTTGTCAGTACCAGAAAAACCGTTAAAAATATTTGAGAAGAATTTCAAAAATGACCTTCTGTTGTAACAGCAAAGCTATTTTTTGTTATTGCTAACAAGTTCAATAGATTATGATGCTTGGAAGTTCTTTTTTTCCAGTTTCACAGACTTTTAAACTCGAAATTGATATTTAAAAAACGAAATAACTATTCCATTTACTAATTACTTCCTAGACACAATTTTCTTTGAAGTTACAATTCATAATTGCTAATTTTAGTCGATGTATCATCAAATTGCATGTCTATTCAAATGATGATTAATTGTACAGTAAATGTTTATTATGTCAGTTGTTGTACAAATGCTGTTAACTAATCATTCTTAGACCATTGATAAATTAAATACAGTTATTGTACATGGGTATTATTTTGAAGTTTGCAAGAGGTGATTAATATGCGCTCTGATTGGCTGAAGCGGGAGGAGTAATACCTGGCGAAGCTCAATGGTGACTAAAAAGAACCCACTAAGAATATAGATTTTCTAACAGTAAGAATTTACAGACGGTTGCGTGGTGGAGCTTAAAAGCAATTCGATTAGCTGAACTTGGCTTATTAAAACCTAGAGGAAGTCCAATGGTGACTAAGTGAAGCTTGCCTTGACTTACGACTCTTGCCAGGGGTTCGGCATAGAGAACGACGAGATTAAGTGCCATCAGGTTGACCTATCGCTTGCCAGGCTCACTCACCCGCTAGGGATATAAAATATCTAAGCATTAGAATGTAGAGGGTATTGTATGACGGAGTCTTAAAAGTAAATCCTATAAGCTGATGTGTGGTGGTGTAAAACTCAGCGGAGCTTTTGCGTTAACTAATTAAAACTTACAAGGAATGCAAACTCTCTAAGCATGAGAATCGAGAGGTGGAATAAAATTTAAGCGGCGACAACCATTATTAGAGGCAAGATTTTTAAAAGGATGGGTAGGAGCCGTCAACCGGCATTAGACTCAAACAATATTATAAGTAAAACAAAAAGCATATTTGTAACGGACAAAACTTGTAATCGAGACGATGAAAGATAAACTTAAGAACGCCCTATTTCCTTTTTTCTTCCAGAAACCCTTCTCAACAAGAAAGAGAAAAACTAGCCTAACACAGTGTCCAGCCTCCTGAGGCCTACTGCGCACGCTCCTCCTCCATTCGGATCTATTCAGAGCCCCACTCTTTATCCTCCTCTTTGAACAGTTCCAGTTTCATTTAAATCCTCTTTTATTAACCTTATCCCAACCCTTCGGTGGTGACCAGCAATGCAATTGACTAAGTAATGAATGTTTTTGGCTAAAAAAAATTTATAAGAACTATGCCAATTAGATAAAAGAGGTATATTTAACAATATATGGTCTTATGTACCGTATTTATATATATAACCATTTTCTTAATAAATTGAGAGGCGATGTGGTCCTGGAAATTATTTGCTCAATTCTCAGACGGAGGCATGACTCAAAACCGAAAAGATTTGTGTTTCACTATTTTATTGCTCTGCTTCCTCGAGTCTGGCAATGCTGAACATTTTGGATTCATATCTACCTTGAAGGGAAGAGATATGGGCTACTGCCTATTTGACAGTAGCCCTACCTATCAGTGCTGTCAATTCGGATTAGTATCGTCCAAACTGGATAGAAATGACTCAATATAACAATAATATATGGGCGAAACTCCACTGTATTACCCATCTCGGGCAATGATGTCATTTGGGCTTGTATAATCCAAGAAGGCTTAGCTACCAGGATCTGTCCGAAATTTTAAGTAAGTCAAATAAAAATAAGTTTTATGTTAGTTTTTTTTTTCCAACAAGTAGTCAGTGTGTTTCTTTGTGGTTTGATTCTTCATATTTATACTGTAAGTTTGCAGTAGGCATCTCAGCAAGGGTTTTTTCTTCCTGTTTTTTGCGCAAGGGGAAGGGTCTAAATATACCTGAATTACGTAAAAGTTGTAGGAAGCTATGGAAAAACTCAATAAATTTGGGTAAAAACTCCATTTCATTAGCCTTCGGCTAATGAAATTGCGGCATGGTGTATGTGATGAATGCACATGGTGCAAATGCGGTGTCCAAAAAACATTATTCAGCAATCTTTGGTGTTAACAACATTACAACCTTTTCCTTCATGCTTGTAAGAAGTGAACAGACTGAATTAAGTAGCTTCGCAAACAGAAATGTCTGTAGGTTACAATTTTATGATATACAATAATATGGAATTATCAAACAGGTAGTGTTGGCGAATTGTAAACTAGCTTTAAAAGCTGAGCTAGAAGTATGCATATGCATCAAGAGAATTGTCGTCCACTGCTCTTTCTGATATTCAAAATTGATTACCCGTAGGATATTATTGGTAAATTTACCCATCAAAGTAATTAGGGTAACAAAATTGTGCCACAATTTAGAAAGATGGGGCTAAATACGCTCAGAAAGGGGATTGGTATGGATAAATAATGCACCAGGAGATTCAGGCCCAAGGCTGTATCGAGGGGGGGGGGAGGGCAGGGAGGTTTGACCCCCCCCCCCCCCAATATTTGTCTGACTCGTAAAAACGTAACAAAATGGATATAAACAATTTTTTATGCGTTTTTTATGTTTTTTTTGTGTACCCCCCCCCCGAAAAAATCTTTGAGTGACCCCCCCCCAAAAAAAAAAAAATCCTGTGTATGGCCTTGGATTCAGCCTAACTATGAGGCCAGAAGTGTGGTTTCAAGCTCCTATGTGCATTTTTAGTTAGCTTGTTTGCTTGTCTTCTCCCGAGAGTCATCAAGTCTAACCCCTGGTCGGTGCATATCAGAAGAATGCTGATTCAAAAGGCAATACAAATGTCCAGTAGTCTTTTAAGTGAATTAATTAGAAAAAAACTTTCCGAAAAATAAGTTTTTCTCAAAACGACCAGAAATTACTATTAAAGAATAAATGAAACCCAAAACGAGCAGAAATTAAATAAACAATCATAGCAAAAAACATACAACAAGTAATAGTATAAATGAATAAATAGATCTTAAAGCGAGTAATGCTTAGATTGAATATGAAAATCAAGCTTAAAACGAAAATTCAAATGAGTTTACTGAAAAAAATGTGCATTTAGGGGTGCTTACTGTCCGATTATTCTTGACTTTAAAGAACGGATCTAGAATTTTCAATTTAAATCGAATGAGGCTTTTTTCAAAGTCTATACGATTACCTCTTTGATAAAAACCTTATATATGAACAATAGACAATAGACTTGCATAACTTGTAGACAGCGACAACAATTAATGGATTGAAAAAATAGTACCAATAAGGGGTTTTAGACCATTTCACTTGCTGACACAAAGGGATCACGACTGTTTGGAACTGACCTTAATAGGAATTTGTGCGCCAAAGCAGTTTTGTATCTATCACAGAGTATGTATTTTAACCTTATAATTGGATAATTATAATAGATTTCTTATGTGTTCTTCCCATACAAAACCCCTTCCCATAAGTTATAAGCCCCCCTTAATAAGTTATGCCTACAACGCTTACCCCTGGGCCCTGGTGGGCTGTGTCGACACCGGAGTTTTTTGTTATCAGAACTTTGAACTATTTTAACAAAATGTCTGTCTCAAAATTTTTATCTGATGCATTTAGGGCAGGGAGAGGAGCTAGCTGCCCTTCAATCTCTTTTGACTCTTAAAAAGTAAACATGAACTTTCAATTTGTGAATGTGAATCAAATGAGCACTCTCTAAAGTTTATACGAGCATCCCTTTCATAAGAAATATTATGAAGGATTCGGAGAATACTTAAACTACAACCCTTGCCCTAAGGGCTGTGGGGGAGTTGCAATCCTAAAAAACCTAATTTACAGAACGTAAAACTAGGTTTAATAAAAGGGCTGACTTAAAATTTTGAGTGGCTGGGTTTGGGGAATAGTTGGGCGTGAGAGGGGGGTTATTTGCCCTCAAATCACTTTCGACTATTACAAAGGGCACTAGCCCTCGGAATTTCCAATCGAATGAGCCTTTTTTGAAGTTTCTACGACACCACCTTCGATAAAAACCTTATATACCCCCAGGGCATAACTTACAACCCTTGCCCAGAGGGTTGTGGGGGATTGTCCTCCTCAAAAAAATATTTTCTATCTGGAAATCAACTACGCTAAACAAAATGGCTATCTCAAATTTTTTTATTGGATGTGTTTGGGGGACTGATGGGCGTGGGGGGGGGGCTAGTTGCCCTCCGATCACTTTCGACTATTAAAAAGGGCACTAGTCCTTTGAATTTACAATTGAATGGGCCTGTTTTGAAGTTTCTACGACAACGCCTTCTATAAAAACCTTATATGCCCCCAGGGCATAACATAAAACTCTTGCCCTGAGGGTTGTGGGGGAGTGTCCTCCTCAAAAATATATTTCTATCTGGAAATCGACTACACTGAACAAAATGGCTATTTCAAAAGTTTGATTGGATGTGTTTGGGGAAATGATGGGCGTGGGGGGCTAGTTGCCCTCCAATCACTTTCGACTATTAAAAAGGGCACGGCCCTTTTATTTCCAATCGAATGAGCCTGCTTTGAAGTTTCTACGACAACGCCTTCTATAAAAACATTATATGCCCCCAGGGCATAACTTAAAACCCTTGCCCTGAGGGTTGTGGGGGAATGTCCTCCTCAAAAATATATTTTCTATCTGGAAATCCACTACACTGAGTAAAAAGATTATCTCAAATTTTTGATTGGATGTGTTTGTAGGGATGATTGGCGTAGGGGGGGGGGGGGCTATTTGCCCTCCAATCACTTTTGAGTATTAAAAAGGGCATTATCCCTTTGAATATCCAATCGAATGAGCCTTTTTTGAAGTTTCTACGACAATGCCTTCTATAAAAACCTTATATGCCCCCAGGGCATATCTTATAACCCTTGCCCTGAAGGTTCTGGGGGAGTGTCCTCGTCAAAAACATATTTTTTATCTGGAAATGAACGACGCTGAACAACATGCCTATCTCAAAATTTTGATGGGATGGGTTTGGGGAAATGATGTGCGGGGGGGGGGGCTCGTTGCCCTCCAATCACTTTTGACTATTAGAAAGGGCACTAGCCCTTTAATTTCCAATCGAATGAGCCTGTTTTGAAGTTTCTACGACAACACCTTCTATGAAAACCTTATATGCCCCCAGGGCATATCTAAACCCTTGCCCTGAAGGTTCTGGGGGAGCGTCCTCCTCAAAAATATATTTTATATCTGGAAATCAACTACGCTGAACAAAATGGATATCTGAAAATTTTGATTGGATGTGTTTGGGGAAATGATGGGCGTGGGGGGGAAGGGGGCTAATTACACTCCAATCACTTTCGACTATTAAAAAGGGCACTAGCTTTTTGAATTTTCAGTCAAATGATCATTTGTTGAAGTGTCTATGATAACACTTTCTATAATATCCTTATATGCCCCCAGGGCATAACTTTCTACCCTTGCCCTAAGGGTGGTGGAGGAGGGATCGCCTCAAACATACATTTTCTATTTGGAAATCAACTACGCTGAACAAAATGGCTATCTCAAAATTTTCATTGGATGTGTTTGGGGAAATGATGGGCGTGGGGGGGGGGGGGGTGGCTAGGTGCACTCCAATCAATTAACTATAAAAAAGGGCACTAGCCCTTTAATTTCCAATCGAATAAGCCTGTTTTGAGTTTCTACGACAACGCCTTCTATAAAAACCTTATAAGCCCCCAGGGCATAACTTAAAACCCTTGCCCTGAGGGTAGTGGGGGTGTGTCCTCCTCAAAAACATATTTTCTATCTGGAAATCACCTACGCTGAACAAAATGGCTATCTCAAAATTTTGTTTGGATGTTTTTGGGGAAATGATGGGCGGGGGGGGGAAGGGGGCTAGTTACACTCCAATCACTTTCGACTATTAAAAAGGGCAATAGCCCTTTAATTTCCAATCAAACGAGCAGGTTTTAAAGTTTCTACAACTACGCCTTCTATAAAAACCTTATATGCCCCCAGGGCATAACTTAAAACCCTCGCCCTGAGGGTATTGGGTAAGTATCCTCCTCAAAAATATATTTTCTATCTGGAAATCAACTACGCTGAACAAAATGGATATCTCGAAATTTTGATTGGATGTGTTTGGGGGAATGATGGGCGTGGGGGGGGGCATTTGCTGCCCTCCAATCATTTTCGACTATTAAAAAGGGCACTAGAACTCTTGATTTCCAATCGAATGAGCTCCATTTGAAGCTTCTACGACGACCCCTTCCATATGAAGTGCCTCTGGGGAAAAAAATAATAAGGCATTGGAGCCGTATGGCCTTTACTATAGGCAACGCTACAGCGTTGCCTCTGAAAAAGAGAAGTTACCAACAAAGCATATTTCTGCCATATTGTGCTGCAAACAACAACTTTGGTCCAAATAAAGCCAAAATAAATGCCAAAAATGTTGCCAAAAATTGCCAAATAAAGCCAAAATAAATTGAGTGAAAATTCTGAGAGTACAACAATCGAAAGAATAATTATAGAACCAACATATTTTTTTACGTTTATTTTTATGTCCAGACATTTACTTTTTTTTGGGCAAAATCTACAGAACATTATTTCTAATTTCTGGAGAGAAAAATAGCCCCAGCTTTTTGAAACCGCCTTAGCTAATGCTTTGGGATAACTGATCCCAACAGCGGAAAAATCTAGATAAATGAAGTACAATTTTTTGGAAAGATAAACAACTCCATCCTTTTAAAACCTGATTAGCATTCTTTTTTTTATAAATATTCAACCAGTAGAAAGAACGAAACGCCCTTAAGTTATTACACTTTTTAAAAGTAAAATCCCTGTTTCTCTGTCATTCACTAATGACAGGTTTAAGTTCGTTATACCCTTTTCAGTTCCCCCAGCTCCACAGCGCATTACCTAATGCAAAGAAAATTTTAGACGGCCATGTACAAGAAATATTACGATTTTTTTTATCATTCTTTATATCATTCTGTATGATTCTATATCATTCTATATGATTTCTTTATATCACTAAATTAAAATAAAAAGTTTTTTAATATTAAAAAAAAAAAAAAAGTAAGGAGCAACATTAAAACTTAAAACGAACAGAAATTATTACGTGTACGAAGGGAATCGCCCCCTCCTCAACACTTCACTCTTTACGCTAAAGTTTTTTAGTGCTCCCTCCCCATAGAAAATTCCCCCGTGGAAAAAAACCAGCAAAAAAATTCGCCCCCCACCTGAAAATGTATACATACTTCACAATGACAAATACTATATGGAAGACACGGGCAAATTTTTTGACCTAAGGACCTTTCCCCTGGGACTGTGGGGTCGGGGGGACTCATGTTACATCCAAAGGTATAGTTATTGGATTTTTCAACTATGATGAGCAAAATGGTTATCTCATAATTTTGATCGGGAGACTAAGGAAAAAAGAGGCGGGGGAGGGGGCCAGGTTGCCCTCCAATATTTTTGGGCACTTAAAAAGGACACTAGAACTTTCAATTTCTGTTTGAATGAGCCCTCTCACTATATTCTAGGACCACTGGGTCGATACGATCACCCCTGGAAAAAAAACAACAAATAAACACGTATCCGGGATATTTCTTCTGGCAAAAAAAAAAAAAAAAAATCCCACATTTTTACAAATCGGAGCTCGAAACCACTACAGTAGGGTTTTATAATACACTGAAGCTGAAGGTGTGATTTTCATTAAGACTCTAATACTTTTAGGGGGTGTTTCCTTCTTCTTTCGGAAATCAGGCACATTTTCTCAGGCTCGTAGCTTTAGTCGGTAAGATTAAACTTAATGAAACTTGTATATTTAAAATCAGCATGATAAGCCGATTCTTTTGATAAATCTATTGGTATCAAAATTCCGTTGGTTAGAGTTTCGGTTACTATTGAGCCGGGTCGTTCCTTAATTACAGTTCGTTACCAAGAACTGTTTGATATAAATATAAAATCCTATATGATTTTAAACGGCTATGTGCAAGAAATCTTTCGTGAAATCAACTTTAATTCTGGCTAATATGCAAAATTTAGAGAAAAAGTAAAACTTTATATCTTTCAGCATTTGACATGTTCTGGGTTTGACAATTAAATTATCAAAATCCGTCTTCAATTTAACACCAATGGTGTAAACATGAAATTTAAGTGTAAATTTAATTTTGTACCTTTTAACAATTTGATAGTTTTATGTCAAATGTGACAATTTGTTATGTGGCAATTTTAAGTTCTTCAAAATTAGATTTTTATCTCGCTTCCTTAAATCAAACACTATCGATTATACAAATGTGTTTCCCTGTGTTTATGTGAAATAAGGAATGCTCAGAATTTTCAGAATCGGTTATGTTCCTGCTTTTCAGGTGCGGAGATAGTCAAAAACTCGATCTTAGTTTGTGTAAACAGCGGCTTATTCATAAGAGTGAAAATAAACATACGAAATTTTTCAGTTTTCAGCTCCCTGTAAAACTTGTGATATGTCACATAACACCTTTTGAACTGTCATTGCTGTTTTCTGTTAAACTCAACAACTCTTGCCTAGAAAGATTTGATAGGATGACTTTACAATAGGTCTGTTTTTAGCTAATTAACCAGTTAAAACCTTTAGTCTGAAAAAAGTTTTTACAAGAAATCTGAGCTTTCTGGTATGTTGCGAAAAAAAATGGTATCGTGACATATGACAATTTTTCACGTGACGATTCTGTTTTATTTTTACGAAATGAGTTTATTTCTCACTTCCTTAAGAAAAACCTTTATCGATTTCTCGCATCAATAAGCCGTTTAATCGGAGCTTAGATTGCTAAGAATTTTCGATTTCTTTTTTATTTCCAAAATCAATAATGTTCCTTCTTCTCACTCGCATGAGATCGTCGAAAAATGGATCTTTGCTTGTGTGAACAGCGGCTTAATCATAAGATTAGAAGTAAACAAATAAATATTCAGTTTTCAACTCAACATAAAACTTGTGCTATGTCATATCATACCTTTTGAGCTACGATTGGCTGTTTTCCTACAAATTATATATCTCGTGTCTGAAAAATGTTACAAAGGATGGCTTTAGAAAGGTCTGGGATTGTAAAGACCAGTGGCTTTACAAAGGTCCGTTTGTGCCTATTTAATCTGCTAAGACCTTGCATATTTTGATTGAAACCAATTTAGAGGAAATCTAAAGGGTCTGCTTTGATCCATAAACTTTTTTTTGGACACAAGACAATTTTTTACGTGACCATTTTTTTTTTAAATGATGTTTATATCTCACATATTAAAAAAAACACTTTATCGATCACTCCAATCTGTTTTGTTGGGCTAATGTGAATTTTGAATGCTTAAATTTCTTTTTCAGAATCGGTTATGTTCCTGTTTCTCACTCGCAAAAATACTCAAAAAATAGATCTTTCTTTATATAAACAATGGCTTATTTAAAATAGTGAAAATAAGGAAACAAAAGTAAATATATATATATATATATATATATATATATATATATATATATATATATATATATATATATATATATATATTTATATATATATATATATATATATATATATATATATATATATATATATATATATATATATATATATATATATATATATATATATATATATATATATATATATATATATATATATATATATATATATATATACATAGAAAATCGAAGCTCACTCTGGTCTAGTTAATAGTCTAAAGTACAACTGCATCCAGTGGGGGGGGGGGACTTGCCAGATTTCGACCCTCCTTCTTAATATTTCTCTAGCTCGTATATTAGCGTTAGCAATGCAAGTATATAACAAAATCTTGTAAAAATATATATATATATTTCTCCGACTCTTAAATTTATATTTAAAAAAAGAAATTTGAGACTGTTAGACAAATTCAATGGGAGGTAAACCCATTTTCTCCACTCTTTTTTTTTGTATCTAACCTGAAAAATTCTATGAGAACACCTCCCCCTGAGCAAAAATCTTGGATACGGCCCTGGTCTAAAAATTTTGATGAGAATACTATCAAAGTCCTCGGTGGCTCTATTGGGGGTATTAAATAATAAAAAAAAGTTTTTTTTAATTGAAAGTAAGGAGCGACGTTAAAACTTAAAAGAACAGGAATTATTCCGTATATGAAAGGGAGTGTCCCCTCCTCAAGCCCTCACTCTTTACGCTAAAGTTTGACTCTCTCACAACTTTATTTTTTTTTTAATAAAAAACTTTAGCGTAAAGAGCGAGGCGTTGAGGAGGGGACAGCCCCTTTCATATACGGAATAATTTCTGTTCGTTTTAAGTTTCAACGTCGTTCCTTACTTTCAGTAAAAAAAATTTTTTTAGTTTTTGAACGTTTTTGAATTAATGCAGGTTTTGATTTTGGCTCACCGTACATGAATAATTAAAACAAAATTTGCATATTAATTTTACTTTTATTTGGTTAAATGGCTTTCTCGAAAGCTGTTTGATTTTATTTACGAACGTTTTTATTAGTAATAAATATACGTAACTTACGAATTAACTTACGCAACGGAACTTCTATGTTCATATATTTTTAATACGTATATACCTCTCTTTGAGAGGTATATACGTAGAGAGTCGATGCCTCTCTCTTTACGCTAAAGTTCGAATTTTGTTCCAATTTTTTAAAAACAACCCTTAATCACAAAGACCGTTAATGAGAATAAATAGCTCTTATGAAAGTACTAAGAAATCTTTGGCTTAAAGAGCGAAGTATTGACTGGGGGGCGAACCGAATCATATAGGTAATATTTTCTGCTCGTTTTAAGTTTTGATGCTGCTCCTTAATTTCAGTTGAAAAACTTTTTTTTTAATTTCTGATCATTTTTTTAAAATAATGCTGGGAAATCCGGCACCCACTTCATAGCAATATCCCTTCCTCCATGAAAACTTCCTCCATGGAAAGATCCTCCCGCATAACCCCCGAACCACCCCCCACTACCAGAAAAAATGCTCCCTGAAAACGTCTGTATGCTTCTCAATAATCACTACTATATGTTAACATTGGGTAAAGTTCATAACTTTCAGCCCTCCCGGGGACTTTGGGGGATTAAGTCATCCTAAAAGACATATTTATCATATTTTCGACCATGCTGAACAAAATGGCTATCTCAAAATTTTGATCGGGTGTCTTTGGGAAAAAAGAGCGTGGGAGGGGACCCAGTTGCCCTCCATTTGTTTTGGTCAGTTAAAAAGGGCACTAGAACTTTTAATGTCCGTTCCAATGAGGCCTCCAACGGTATTCTGCGACCACTGGGTCAATATGATCACCCCTGGAAAAAAAACAAATAAACACGCATCCGTGATCTTTCTTCTAGCAAAAAATACAAAATTCCACTTTTTTTCAGATAGGAGCTTGAAACCTCTAGAGTAGGGTTCTCTGATACGCTGAATCTGATGATGTGATTTTCATTAAGGTTCTATAACTCTTAGGGGGAAAATGTACCTAGGTTGGGTTAGGTTACGTATGTAATAAATGCTCTGCTTTAACCCCCCCCCCCCCTAATGTACAAATATATAGCCCAAATTTATTTCTAAACTATTATATATTCATCCTATTTTATTTTAATTCATTAGCATTAACCAAAGTTGACTTTTTAGAAGTGACCATCTAATGCACCAGAATCACCTAACCGAACTTAGGTACCTTTTCCCTTCTAAACCCAAAAAAACTAATTTTTAAAATTTTAGATGTTATGACGGTTAGTAGTTCTGACGGACTTTTTTTTCGATGTTATGGCGGATTTTCTGGACGAAATGACGTTAGTGCTCCTGACGGTTAGATGTTATGACACCTTCCCGAGGTAGATACAATAGAAAGTCTCTTGGTAAGTTATATTCGGTTTTTACAGATCACTCAGTTTTGTTTACGTCTGGAATTTACCCTATTTTTCACCAAATAGACATAGGATCAGTTCATTCATATTATTTCCGGTTTTCCCGCTTTCTATTGTATCTGCCTCCATGGTACAGAAATCGGAATTTCATATCTGTTTACAGTCTTCCGGATATTGGATCAAGGCTTACGGAACTTGCCGGCAAACTACCCCAGTCTACATATAAGTATCTGCCAGCCAATAGTGGCCTTACTCGTTTGCTGTAGTTTTTTCTCGTGTTTTTTATGTTGAATGTTTTTCTTTTCTTTGGTTACTCTGCTCTTGTGAAGTTTTATGTACTCATGTATGTAGTGTATTGTCTACTTCTTTTCGTTATACTCCACAATTATCATTTTTTTTTATATGATGTGGGTTAAAAATAAATTATTATTATTATTATAGCAAAAAAAGCGGCAAATGTAACTGGCAAATTTGGATTTTGCTGGTTTTTACTTTCCGCGATAGACTGATAATACCATAATTACAAAACACAAAAGATAGCGTGAACTTCCAAATTTAAAATGCCATAAAAAAAGGGAAAAAGAGACAAAATATACACTAATTTTGATGACGCAAAGGAAGTGGGCGAGTGTTTCCGAATCTCTTTGCGCATGTTCAACAGCGTAGTCATCCAGGAGTTCTCCAGAGTTTTTGGCAAATGGTTCAGTCCAATATTGAAAACCAACCTGGTCGGATTAATTTAAGAATATACTACATGTTTGGATACATTCTATTATTTATATCTAAACCATTCAGTTAGGTATGAAATCTTATTTGAAGGTAATATTTTAACGTGATCAAAATTAATCTAGACAATAAACGGTAAAAGTGGATTATAGGGCTAAAATCAGTTAGGAAAAAATAAATATAGCCCACGGTTAAATTCAGGTGTAAACGCTATTTTCAAATCACCTTCGTTGGACCTCCCCCCCCCCCGTAATGAGGCCAGAGGTACCGGTCTAGTACTCCCACTCTCCGGAGGAAAACATTTTAAAATTCCTTAAGAATTAAAGAATTTTACCTTATTGTCTTTTTTCGGGGGAAAAACGGTAAATATTTTTCAGTTCATATTATTGACCATCGAATAAAGTGAACACATACCGCTCGATGCCTTTTTTATGCTTTTTACGAATATAATAATCATTTTTGTCGCAAATGAATTTTACCTCCACCCCTGTGTATACCAATTCAGGACATATATTTGCACACTAGGGAGGGGGGGGGGGGGTAAAGTTTAAACTTACATCTCATTTGCATCAGAAATAAAATTTACCCCCCCCCTCTAATTTGCAAATATATACCATGAATTGGTATATATAGGAATGGGGGTAAAATTCATTTTTTACAAAAATGATTATTATATTCGTAAAGAGCATAAAAAAGGGCATCGAGTGGTATTTTTACTTTATTTGTAAGTCAATAATATGAACTGCGAAATATTTACCGGATAAACTAGGCTCTCATTATTGCTGATAAAAGCCTACAACGGAAAAAAAGAGTAAAGGTTGAGGTCTGGGCTACAGAAAGTAACATGGGCGCCCATAAGGGGGGGACCCCTCCCCCCTTCCCTCAACTGAAATTTCTCGTTCGGCTAAATAGCTTTCTCCTTTAAACTGTCAAAAAAAAATGTGTTTTCTGTCAAGTATGTGGCTAAATGGCATATAAATTATAATTTAAAGTTTTGCACACTGGAAGTGCACTTTGCCATCCAATTGGAAATGCCATAGTTTGAGGATTTGATTTTACACTCAACATTCTTTCCATATATAATATTTGCTACCGTGGCAAGTGCGTCCCAGACCACCCCCCCCCCCTTCCTCCAAAATGCCTGGATATATTCTTAGCCTGTATATAAAAGTTCAATGATTATGTTAGTGTCTGTTTTTTTTATACATATTTATCATCAGCAGTAGCTGTATAATGCCAATTTGAAAACAAAAATGACGAATTAAATTTGCATATTGTCTAGGACATAGCCTACGATCCGAACGTACGTGTTCGGGGAATACAATTTTTTTTTACAAAACGCATAAAACAATCATTTATATGCGTTTTTATTACTTTTTGACGAGTTGGAAGAAATTTCGGAGGGGGGGGGTTGTCCCTCCTCAACGCCTCGCTCTTTACGCTAAAGTTTTTTATTGTTTTAAAAAATAGAGTTGTTTTAAAGAGTCAAACTTTAGCGTAAAGAGCGACGCGTTGAGGAGGGGACAGCTGTTTTCTATACGGAATAATTTCTGTTCGTTTTAAATTTTAATGTCGCTCCTTACTTTCAGTTAGAAAACTTGTTTTATTATTTAATTTCTGAATGTTTTTAAATTAATGCAGGTTTTGATTTTGGCTCACCGTACATGAACAATTAAAACGAAATTTGAATATTAATTTTACTTTTTTTTTGGCTAAATGGCTTTATCAAAAGTTGTTTAATTTTATTTACGAACGTTTTTATTAGTAATAAAAATAAGTAACTTACGTAACGAACTTCTGTATTCGTGTATTTTTATTACGTATATTAGGGGGGTTCACCCCCCCCCTAGTCAATACTTTGCTCTTTACGCTAAAGTTCGAATTTTTTCCAATTCTTTAAGAACGACCCCTTAATCACAAAGGCCGTTAGGCTAATTAGAATAAATAGCTCTTATGAAAGTACTAAAAAAACTTTTGCGTAAAGAGCGAGGTATTGACTAGGGGGCGAACCCAATCATATACTTAATAGTTTCTGCTCATTTTAAGTTTCAGTTGAAAAGTTTTTCAATTGAAAACTTGTTTTTTTTTTAATTTCTGATCGTTTTTTTAAATAAAGCTGGGAAATCCGGGGCCGCATTTAAAGCAATGTCCCTTCCCCCATGAAAGATTCCTCCATGGAAAGATCCTCCCACGTAACCCCGACCCCCCCCTACTACCAGAAAAAATCTCCCTGAAAATGTCTGTATACTTCCCAATAACCAATACTAGCCTATATGTAAACATTGTGCAAAATATCCCTAATTAAGGGAAATCAGAGACTAAATTTGTAATCATCTAAATATTAATTCAATTCATCTGAATCACCTCTTATGTACAGTTTGAAAACAAGGGCGTAAATTAATTATTTGGGGGCTTAAGCACCCCCCCCCCCAATCTTGTCATAATAAAATCCATTGATCAACGCCCTTAAAAGTAATGTGCAAATATGTCATGGACTCTGTTGGTTATTTTTATTGAATAAATGATATAGAGCGACGGTTCATTTTTAGGTAATGACGAAAATTACGGTTCATTTACTAATGAATATATACTGCACACTACTATTGCCTCTGAGACTGAGACGCTAAAAAGTATACACTCAATAGTTCTCAGGACCTTTGCTTATAGCATTTCGACCCTTTCTTACTAAAATTACTGTTTTACTGGCCAAAATGCTAGAATAGGACAATTTTCTTTAGCGTGATCTCTTTTGTTACTCAAAAACACAGTTTATATAATTATCCAGTATGATCTTTCCCTATCTCACCCATTATAAAAACCCGGACCGAGGTGCGAGTGCTCCAGAGAACGTTTTTGCAGATATAAACATAAGCGGCATTAGATCTTTTCACGGGTAGACAAAGAATAATCTCCTACGGAACTGACAAAACCACTTTAAGTACTGACAAAACCACTTGGCCGGCTCAACCAATAAGTGGACAATAAGTGCAGAAATAAAAGGAAGGAGCTTTTTGTTCGCACCGAGAATGAAGAGCCAGAAATCATCTGCGGTAAACTTACTGGTATATTATATAAACTGTGGTCAAAAAGGGCACTATATCTTTAAATGTCCATTCAAATATACCCTCCTTAAAAAATATAGTGTTACGGTCATATGCCTGATCATTGGTCTCTGAGAAAGTAAGAAACTTCATATTTTGTCGATAGCTGCTTTGGGGATAGTTGTAGCTATTGTCGTTTGGCGCAGCACCTTTCTTGTCATCTAAAAATAGCCTACCCTATTCCGCCCCTTACTCCGTTCCACCGCGTGTTCCCCTATATGTAAACATTGGGGAAAATTCATAACTTGCACCTCTTCCCCCGGGGACTGTGGGGGATTAAGTCATCCTCAAAGACATAGTTATTATATTTTTCGACCATGCTGAACAAAATGTCAAAGTTTTGATCGGGTAACTTGGGTAAAAAAATGAGCGTGGGAGGGGGCTCAGTTGCCTTCCAATTTTTGGTCACTTAAATGGGGCACTAGAACCTTTAATTACCGTTCGAATGAGGCCTCCCGCGATATTCTAGGACCACTGGGTCGACACGATCACCCCTGGGAAAAAAAACAACAAATAAACACGCATCTGTGATCTTTCTTCTGGCAAATACTACAAAATTCCACATTTTTGCAGATAGGAGCTTGAAACCTCTAAAATAGGGTTCTCTGATAGGGCCTACGCTGAATCTGATGGTGTGATTTTTATTAAGGTTTCTATGACTTTTAGGGGGTGTTTCCCCCTTTCTTCGAAAATAAGGCAAATATTCTCAGGCGCGCAACTTTTGATGGGTAAGACTAAACTTGATGAAACTTCTATATTTGAAATCAGCGTATAAATCTAATTTTTTTGATGTATCTATTGGTATCAAAATCCTTTTTTTTAAGTTTAGGTTACTATTGAGCCGGGTCGCTCTTTTCTTACAGCTCGTTACCACGAACTGTTTGATTCCGAAAAAAAATGCTTTACCGGCTTTTAAAAGTATTCAGGAATGCAAAGTAATTGCAGGATTTGCCAAAGAGAGAGGTAGTTGTTACCGTGGATTTTATAGTTTATTATTAGGGCTCAGGAGATTGATATTAGGGCTCAGGACCTGAGACTGAGAAAAAGCAAAGCTCAGAGGAATAGCGGCATTGAGTCCCAAATGCTTCAATAAAGAAGCATATAAAATATGAAAGCAAAATTCACTGGTTCTCTTCACTTGAGCGAAAAAGTACCATTTCAATGTTTCTGCCAGATACTGTATTGCAAATATTGATGCTTTTGAAATCGGTCCTGATGATTTTTTTTTCTGTGATTTACCTTCAGTCGAGATTGTCACGGGAAACGTCTCAGCTGCCTGGCCAATAAACTAAAAAAGTAAAACATTCTTTAACCATTTTGTACAAATCCCATTTCCAATCTTCCCCAAACATGAATTTAGATCTAAAATCATCCATCCCTAACTGAAAGTGACGTCAATGGTTTTCTTCTACAAGTACTCCTTGTTGTCTCGATCTGCAGGGGGGAGCGATTGGAGGGGGTACAGGGCCATTACCCTTCTAGATATAGAAAAATAGCCTAAATTAAACTGTACAGAGATGGGGTTTGTAGGCCATAATGAACGAAAAATTATAATGCTTAGGTCACGTTTCATGGATGTTAGGTAGGCAAAGAATTATGCCTTTTGTTAATCCCTTTGGGCTAAACGATCATGGACCCCCCCCCCAGCTGGGACTAATTCCCCTCTGCAAATGGGCTGGGAGGAGAACTGAAAGGAAGTTGGATCTTCACGGGAGAGAATGAAGCCCTGAACCGAGTGGGGTTGGAAAGGAGCTTTTGCCGCTATTTCACCTTCAAGGGGTTTGAGGTTGCGCTGAGTTTTCAGTACTTGAATTTCTTATAATGTAGTCTTTACCTATTCTCCCAGAAAACTCGGGACTTAGCCATAACTAGAACCTGGCATTAAAATCTTAATTTCTTATCATTTAGTGATTTTCCCCTTGATTTTCCCTGGTAAATTTTCTCTAATGGACAGTGGCGGATCCAGGGAGGCGAGGGGGGGCGCCCCGCCCCTAGCCTAGTCTAAATTAGTGTAATTTACTTAATTAACGCAAGTTTGCGTTAATTAAACTTGCTCCTAACGCAAGTTTATTGGTTAAACCTATTTTGCCCCCCCCCCCCCCCCCCCGATGGATCATACAGGCATGAAGCGGCAAATATACCTTAGTTGCAAATACACCACTAGTTCTTCCTGTTTTATTCCTAAGTCACATTTGGCATTTATACAAAGAGGTCTGTCAAAGTTTGGACAGGGAATGCACCGTTAATAATATTTTATTAATAATAATAAATAAATAATAGTTTATTAATAATAAACTATCACCGTTTATTATTAAATTGTTAAAATATCAAAAGGAAGCCGGTCTTTCACTTAAAACTATATGAGCTGAGTATTTAGAATGCGGAAGCCATGTTTCCTTAAC